>NW_026614827.1:0-105699 GCF_030052815.1 Hevea brasiliensis | reverse complement strand
ACAATTTCAATATATACTCAATTTCTCAAACTTAATAGTCTCAAAATTTTCAAACATAATGTATCTCAATACAAGATTCAGATTTCTCGTAAATCTCATTAGATTTTCAATATCTCAATATTCACCAGTATAATCTCATTATAACTCAAATTCAATTCACATACTAAAATACTTACTTTGAATAGCTTCCATAATTCATAGGTTAATTACATGAGTTTATTTTGTACAAGATATACAAATAATTTACAATGTGCTAGGAATGAACAATATACATAACATGTATAAAATGAGCCCTATCTACATGCATTCTTTGAGGAGGTGACAATCTTGAACTCTTCGACACTTCGCAGATCTGACTCCAAAAATCTCAATGACAGTCTCTGGTTTTACCTTGATTACTGCGCGAGGAAGCAATTCCATCGCGCTAAGTATTTCTCGCTTAGTGGTGCAATAATATAACCAGAAATAATATATACAAGTAAAGAAAGAAATAAATGATAATTCGGATACTCAAGAATCAATTTAATTTGGTATGGTATTTCTAGTATCAACGATCTTATATACTAGTTTGTTCCTCTTTGGAAGTGCTTAGTTTATAACTTTTATTAATACTAGCAGTATATAATTTATTCTATCCGTATTGTATTTCAAGTGCATGCGGTTCGCAATTTATATTTTTGTTATGTTTCTTTTACTAATCTCTTTTGCTTATTCATTCAATACTTAATTTAATTGTCTGATTTTCATTATACTTAACTTAACTTAGCTGAATTGAATAATACTTTAATTGATCGCCAAGTAACCTATACTAGACGCATCGGATCGATAACGGTCGCTGGATCGACACCGCGTGCCTCGGGTCATACCATGGGACGCAGAACGCCAACCATGTATGCGATAAGATGGCTAAAAGCCATGATATCACATAATCGGCATAAAGCCATGAATACGCATAAAAGCCATGAATACGGGCATAAAGCCATGAATACAGCATAAAGCCTTTCGCGATCTTGCTAAAACAATACCCTATTGGCATGCCAAACTATCCAAACCAATCTTGTTAGGTATACTAGGGCATTTAATATTTTAAAATATTAATATATTGTGCTTTATGACTTCATTATTTCATGATAAATTTCAATCATAATTCATACATTCATTTGATCATTTATATGATCACAATTCACATCAATTATCCTTTTATACCATTGTATTCAAAATACTTCTCCTCTTTACAATAATGAGAACTAATGTCTCATTCATACATTAATACGGTTTATTTGTCCATTCATTATGTTATTCATATTGATCACAATTCTAAACAATGGTTCACATGTACCATTGTATTCAAACCATTTTTCCTTTCTCATTTATACATTCAAGAGTCTACTTATGTAATTACAAATTTTATATTTCAAGTTGAGTTACTAATATTTTATGAATTCCATTTGTGATGGGCATATATGCCCTAACTATCTATTCACATCAATTAGGTGACTTATTTTTCATGTTTCAAGTAATCCATGAATATTTCATGGATTTTAAATTTATGGCCTAAATTTCTTTTTAACAATTTTGACTAGGATGCATAGTCCATATTTGTCATACAATTCTAATCATTTAAGCTTAGAATTGGTTCTAGGTCTTCATCTTAATTTACTAATCATTTTGATTACTATTCACCTTACTAGTCAACCAAAATGTTGACCTTTTTATACTTAATGAATATATTAATTCTTATTACACCAAGATCCCACATTTTGAGTTTTACATTTGCTAGTATTAATTGCCAATTGCAATTTAAAGTCCCCTAGATGCATTTCTAATTTCAAATTTTGAATTTCAAGTTTTGGTGTCACTATTCATTTCATTAGTCAACTAAAATGTTGACTTTTGCATAAACAATAGGTACATTGGTTTTAATACTCCCAACATACCACATTTTGTATTCAAAACTTGTTGGTTTTGGTCACTTTCTCAAAGCTTAGGTCATTTTGGCAAAATTGCCAATTTTTGGTTTTGGTGTCACTATTCACCTCATTGGTCAACAAAAATGTTGACTTTTGCATAGAAAATATGTACATTGACTTTGGCACTTCAAACATACCACATTTTTCATTTAAAACTTGTTGGCATTAAGCATTAATACCATTTCTAAGCTTAAACCAAGAGAAGCAAAATTTTCAATTTTGCTAACTCAACTTTACTATTCCATTGGGCACTATTGCAGTAGGAATTTGAGGAAATGGTAAACATGAAAGTTGTTCCTTATTCTGTCTAGTTGAATTTCCTTTTTTGAATCACTCCATTTGGAGTTTTGTAGCTCAAGTTATGGCCAAAATAAGTTTCTTGTTCACGTGCAATCGCTCATGCTGCACTTTTGGGTTTTGGCAGATTTTGGTCCAACTTTGGTCAGTAATTTGACCAAGTTAAGTTCATAATTTGGTCTAACTTTCTTCATATGAAATGTTCTACTATGCCTTAGGTTTCCATCGGTTCAAGAATCGCCTAAATCCGAGTTTTCTAGAGAGAGTTATAGTCATCCAAACATGGCTGCTCAAATCAAAATCTGCAGAGTTGCAGGTTTGAACAGTGGCTGCCACTGCCATTTGGGTTAGGTTCTGGTCATAATTTGGGGTAGGTTTCTTCATGAAAGTTGTTTGTCTATGTCTTAACTTGTTGCTGTAAAAATTTCAGGTCAATTGACCAAATCTACAGTGAGTTATGGCCAAATGAACAGTTACTGTTCATTTGGTCAATTCTGCAGAATTCAGTGCAGGGTATCCGGATTTGGGCCAAGTTTTGGTCCTCTTGCTTTGGTCTTTTGGGCATGGTTTCTTCAGCAAAAATGTGCCATTATAAGCCTAGTTTCATGTCCAATTGGCCAAACACCAATTGGACTAACACAGCCCAAGTTATGGCTGTGCAAAGGGACTGAATTTTCAGTCCCTATGCTGCTGTCCTAGGGCAGATTTCACCTTCACTTTACCATACCATTTTTCAGTTCTAATTATGGTCAACATACCTAAAATGGACACTAATTGACCATTAAAATGTGCTCTAACACTTTCCTAAGCCAAATCAATTTTTCACTCCCCAAAACCCTAATTCCAACTTGAGTTTTCACAATATGCTTTAATTAACTAACTAATTCATTATACTTATATTTACATACTTTAAACATAATCCCTAGTGCACTCCAAGTCCATCAAAACACTCAATCTTGTTCCTTACTTAGGGGCAGCCAAAATCCATGGGATACATACATATAAATTCTATTCAATTAATTCACAAATCCTTACTCATTTTAAGTTACACTTTCATGCTCAATTTAAGTCCCTAACATGGAATAAGAAAGATTTATGTATAATAGGCACTAACCTCTTGTGGAGTGAATTTTTCCATTTGCTCAAAGTCTTGGTTTCCTTTTCTTTTTGCTCCCACAAGAACCACCAAGATGATAGAATGAATTTTTGTGTTAGCAATTAAGGTTTTTAGTGGAAGGGAGCTAGGAAAAATGGAGGGAGGAAGGTTTGTTAATGGTGGAATGTGTGGGAGGTGAGTGAGACGTTTTGAAGAAGAAGAGGGCTGCTCTTTTTGGTTTCTAGATTCTGCCTCCTTTATCCATTTTTATTGCATTTTAATTGTCTTGCTTAATTGTGATTGGCCATAGCATTTTTAATTACTTAAGCATGACATCATAATTCCCAATTTAGCTCCTTTTTCTTTCTTTTCTTTTCTACTCATTTCAAATTTCATTTCTAGTAATATTTCTTCATATTTTATGTCATATTAATTATTTACTCAACTGGGCAAGTCGGCCAAAAATCACCTCGGAAGGCGAAATGACCAAAATGCCCTCCGTTTGGCTTAACGGGTCAAAATTGTCTGTACCGATTGAAAAATTTTTCTAGGTATTTTCTTGGCATTCTAATGCCATGGGAACTTCAATAACCCTTCTCTGGAGTCCCAAAAATTATTTTATAATTTTTCCCCCGGGTCTAGGGCTCCTCGTTGCGAGAACCGCAACTTACCTCTGGTTACCCATCGCTTGGGCACCGGCTCTTTTAACTTGGTTGTATTTTATTTCTAAAATTTTTACTAAATTTTTCTCATTAATATTTGAGGTAATTATGGTTCCTAACTTTAGTTTAAATATTTTTCCGGACGTTCTAGCTGTCCGGACCGACAAGGTCACCAAGACGATGGTATCTTGGAATTGCTACTGGGAGGATGTTACAAGTATGCTCCCGACACATATGTAGATATGAAGCTACAGGAGTTTCTCAGTTTGAAGCAAGGGAATAGGATAGTAGCCGAGTATGAGAGAGACCTTTCCCACCTCAGCCACTATGCTGGAAGCCTATTCACTACCAGTAGAGACAAATGCAAACGGTTTGAGGCTGGTTTGAGGCCTAGTTTGAGATAACAAGTGGTTGGGTTTTGAAATGACAACTTCTCTTGGTTGATATCACAGGCCCTTGATTTGGAAAGGATAGAACTGAAAGGGGCATCTGAGAAGGTAACCACTTAAAAAGAGAAGAGCAGTAAGCCTACAGGTCAGAGTCCAAGTAACAATCTGGGTAGGAGGAAGAGTTTTGGAGGACCAAGTAACAGAGGATCTAGTAGGGGAAGATTCTCAGGGCGGAGGCCACCTAGATCCGGACAACAGACATGTAAGGGTTCCTTTCCTGCTCGTACCTATGAAACCTATGGCAATAAGCATAGAGGAGTGTGTTATAAGGCCATAGGATCCTGTTACAACTGTGGTGGAAGTGGGCATTTTGCTAGAGATTGCACTAGTGCACGCAGGTCTAGGCCGCCTACCACCACTGAGGGATCTATTCAAGGTTCTGGTTCCAGAGTTACAACAGACAGCTAGTATAGGCCAAGGCAGGGGTAGAGGTAACAGTTCTAGCAGTTAGGGCACAGCGAGCCAACCAGAGCAGAGAGGTGCATCAGCCAGGGTGTACACCATGCGCCAGAGGGATGAAGCTAAGACATCAGATGTTGTGGCTAGTACTTTCTCCATCTTTAGTAGAGATGTATATGTGCTGTTTGACCCTGGTTCTACACATTCTTTTGCTAGTGCCAGTATTGCATGTTCTGTTGCCATTCCTTGCTTGAAAATGGATTATGATGTGCTAGTGACTACTCCCTTAGGGCAAGAGGTTAGGGTGAACAAATTGTATAAGGATTGTTCTTTAGTGATCCAAGGACATACATTCCTGTTAGACTTAAATGACTTGCCCTTCTGAGATTATGATATCATCTTGGACATGGATTGGTTAGCCAGACATCACGCCATGATCAACTGTAGACTGAAGACAGTCACTTTTGGTCTTCCCGAGTATGTAGACATAGTGATACACGGGGAGAGGTAGTTATTGCCATCCAACATCATTTCAGCTGAACTTGATAGAAAGATGATTAGAAAGGGATGTGAAGCTTATCTAGCTATTGTGATAGACACCTAGGTGGGGATTCTAGATCTTAAAGATATTCCTACGGTATGGGGTTTTCTGTATGTTTTTTTGGAAGAATTACTGAGATTGCCTTCGGAAAGAGAGGTGCAGTTTGAAACTGAGACTATGCCTACTGTGGAGCCAATCTCCATCACTCCTTATAGGATGGCACCTGCTGAGTTGAAAGAGTTGAAGATGCAATTGCAAGAATTGTTAGATAAGAGTTTTATCCGCCCTAGCATGTCACCTTGGGGAGCACCAGTATTATTTGTGAAGAAGAAGGATGGTACTCTCTGCCTATGCATAGACTACAAATAGTTGAATAAGGTAACCATAAAGAATAGATATCCTCTGCCACGGATCGATGATTTGTTTGATCAGTTGAAGGATGCAATTGTATTCTCCAAAATTGACTCGAGATCGGGCTACTACCAGTTGAGGGTGCAGGAGCAAAGTATTCTTAAAACTGCCTTTAGGACTCGGTATGGCCACTATGAGTTCTTGGTAATGCCATTCGGGTTGACTAATGCTCCTGCTGCTTTTATGGGCCTGATGAACACTATCCTTAAGCCATATTTGGACCAGTTTGTTGTGGTTTTCATTTATGATATTTTGGTGTACTCAAAGAATGCAGAGGAACACGATAAACACTTGAGGATAGTATTGTAGACTTTTGAGGGAGAAGCAGTTGTATGCCAAACTATCGAAATGTGAGTTTTGGCTAAAGGAGATTATATTTTTGGGCCATATTGTATCCGCAAAAGGTATCCAGGTGGATCCTAGCAAAGTAGAAGCCATTCTTAATTGGAAGCCACCTAGAAATGTCATGGAAGTTCGGAGTTTCCTTGGTTTAGCTGGGTATTACCGAAGGTTTGTGAAGGGATTCTCCATGCTAGCATCTTCACTGACCAAGCTACTTAGGAAGGATGTAAAATTTCAGTGGACTGAACGGTGCCAAGAAAGTTTTGATGAGTTAAAGAGGTGTTTAAAGAAAGCTCCAATCTTAACCTTGCCCACTTTGGGTAAGGAGTATACCATATATAGTGATGCTTCTCATAACGGATTAGGCTGTGTGTTGATGCAAGATAGAAACATCATTGCCTATGCTTCACGCCAGCTTAAACCGCATGAGAGGAATTATCCCACGCATGACTTAGAGCTGGTAGCCATTGTCTTTGCCTTGAAGATCTAGAGACATTACTTGTATGAGGAGAGATGTTATATATACACAGATCATAAAAGTTTAAAGTACGTGGGCACACAAAAGGAGTTAAATTTGAGGCAGAGGAGATGGTTAGAGCTGATAAAAGATTATGATTGTTTAATAGACTATCAGCCTGGAAAAGCTAATGTTGTAGCTGATGCTTTAAGTTACAAGACTATAGCTGGTTTGATGGTTTCTCCATTGTCCATGGTGCATGAGTTAAGGGCATTGCATGCTAATTTGGAGATTAATGAAGATGGGCAGATGGTAGCTACTTGGCAAGTGAAGCTAATGCTGGTAGAACAAATTAATGCAGTTGCACAGAAGGATGATAAGTATGTCAAGTTAATGGCAGAGGCTCGGGATGGAATGAAACTAGAATTATTAGTAAATGATGAGGGCTTGTTGTTATATACCGGCAGAATGTGCATTCCTGAGAATGTTGAATTGAGGCAGACCATTTTAAAGGAAGCACATGATTCACCTTTCGCAATGCACCCTAGTGGAACCAAAATATACAAAAGTGTTAAAGAGCACTATTGGTGGAGAGGAATGAAGAAAGACATTGCAAAATATGTTGCCAAATGCCTAACTTGTCAGCAAGTAAAGACAGAACACCAAGTGCCTACAGGGTTGCTACAGCCATTGCGAATTCCTGAGTGGAAATCGGAAAGAATCACTATAGATTTCGTGACAGGACTTCCACGTAGACAAAAGAATCATGATGCAGTTTGGGTTATTGTTGATAGATTGACCAAGTCTATACACTTTTTGCCAGTGAGGATGGATTACAACCTGGAAAGATTGGCCAAATTGTACATTAATTATGTGGTGAGGTTACATGGAGAGCCAGTGTCTATTGTGCCGGACAGAGACCCAAGGTTCACTTCTAGATTCTGGGATAGTTCCAAAAAGCCCTAGAAACTAGATTGAACTTCAATACAGCATTCCATCCACAGACAGACGACCAATCTGAAAGGATCATTCTGATTTTGGAGGATATGCTTCGGGCTTGTGTGATTGAGTTTGAAGGGAGTTGGGACACACACTTGCCTTTAATAGAATTTGCCTACAACAATAGTTATCAGTCAAGCATTGTTAGTAGTATGCCCTAGAGCATATCATTTAGTATGTGTCTTGTACATATTTTTATTAATAAAAGGCATTTCCACTTCTTCGTTTACATAATATATTTATGTGTAATAGAAAAGGTCCATTAATATTTTGTTAGAAATATTATTCTTAAGTTGTTAAGAATATGAGTGACAAGCTAGAGGGACAACATTTGGTGTCCTGAAGACAAATCTCAAAGGCGCAGACACGCTGCAGCGCATCAAGAGATTAGTGTAATCGTTCTTGATTTAATCTAGGGTTCTAAAATTAATCTGATTAATTTTAAAATCTTAAATGGCAAATATAGATCCAAAAACATATTAAAAGAGTTTTAATATGTTGTTTATCATTGAAATCAAATAGATAAAAATAAATCTTGCATGATGCTTGTGACCCTAGGTGAAAATTTTTGAATTCAATGGTATAAACTTGTGTTTTTCACGCTTCCGTTCCTTCAATTGGTATCAGAGCCACTATATTTGCCATTTAGATTGATTTTTATATGATTTGATTGTGTGTTTGATCATGAGATCAAAAGTTCATTGCTGGTTGCAAAGCCAAGATTGCGGCACAAATGATGAACACCATGGTGCGCATAGTTGATGCACCACATTGGTGTGCAAAGGTAAATGGATGGTGAATGTGCAATTGTTATATAATCTAAGATCCATTTTATGTCTAATTAAATTGTTTAATTAGAATTTTTATCACACAATTAAATAATGATTAAAATCATAATTTTTAAAATTGTTTGAATGTGATTCAAATATGAATTTTAAAAGTTGTTTGAATGTGATTCAAATCTGAATTTTTAAAGTTGTTTGAATCATATTTAGATCTGATTTTTTAAAATTGATTAAATAAAATTCAGATCTGTTTTTTTAAAAAATGCTTGAATGTGATTCAAATATGAATTTTTAAAAAATGTTTGAATGTGATTCAAATCTGAATTTTTAAAGTTGTTTGAATGTGATTCAAATCTGAATTTTTAAATTTGTTTGAATGAGATTCAAATCTAAATTTTTAAATTTATTTGAATCATATTCAAATCTGGATTTTTAAGTTGAATATGAGATATTCAATTTAATTTAAGTATGTATGTTTTATTTAATTGTTAAATAGTGATATGCATGATGGATGATCATGGACTATAAAATACCAATGTGATTGGATTTATTTCTTTTATGTTTCTTTGGGATTGTAAATTAATTAATTTATTTTAATTTATTTTGGGCATGTATTATTAAGTTTGTAATAATTTTTTGGTTGTAATTTCATTTATTTAAGTTCTTGTAAATTCGCCTTGGTATGCTAAGGATTACTATATAATATTGGATTGCAAAAAGTTCAAGGAGGTTAAGAGCATTGGTTGGACCAGTGGTAGGAATTCAAGATCAAGTGTTGATTATGTACTCCTTCAGAAACTCTTGTAAAATAAATAAATGAAATGCACCTAGGAATGCCCTAATTCAATTCTTGGTGGCTCAGAATTGAATCCCTTAGAAAGTCCATGATCATACCATATTTACTGCTTATCCATGAATGCATGAGATGTATGGGAATGTATGCAATTATATGATATATGCATGCTAATTGGATAATGTGCAAAGTGAGACCTTAATAGTAATTAGAATGACCATAAAATCTTCCAAACAAATGATTAAGTTGGAAATGCTATAATTAAAGTAATTATAACATAGGCCCTCCATTGGGGCAATTATTTTAAGAAATTTTAAATAGTTGCATAAGATGCAATTAATTTAAGAGATTTTCTTAAGAATAATTGTTAAGCATGAGATGTTATAAATATGTAAATAGTTTGGTGGCCAATATTGGATGTACCTGAGGACATTAAAATTATTTGCATAATTACTGGCTCAATGGGATCAACTTAACTAATGCAAGATAAGTCAATAATGGATGTACCTGAGATTTTGAGCATTAGGGGCAAGGTAAAGGATTGAACCTCACATGAGATGTGATGGGCAAGGAGTTGCTCACTTATAGTTTATTGTAATTCCAACAATGGATGTACCTGAGGATGATCAATAGAATTATAAGAATTCAATCACCCACTAGAAATCCATCCAACTAAGATTTCCATTTTCTACTTTGGAAGTGTAGGATTCGCTAAGTTAGTGGAAGGACCAATTTGATTAAAAGACCATAATCATTTTTGTTAATTACATGATACATTTACTAATTAATCTGGTTATTTTCTGCAATTAATTTTCTGATAAAAATGAGCACATAACAACCACCACCATCCAATATCCTTGCAGGCATACTTGATCGCAATAGGTTGACAGGACCTAATCTGTCTGATTGGCTAAGAAATTTGAAACTTGTCCTGAACCTTGAACATATAGGATATATTCTAGATTCAAATGTTCCTGGTCCCTTACCTCCAGAGGCCACACAAGAGGAACGTGAAACTTTTTATAAGTGGAAGGAGCATGATATGAGAGCTAAGTGTTACATGCTTGCTTCCATGAGTAATGAGTTACAAAAGCAGCATGAGAACATGTTGAGTGTGAGTGAGATCCTCCTTCACCTACAAGAGTTGTATGGTGAGCACAGCAGGAATGCTAGGTATGAGATATCTAGACAGCTATTCCGTGAAAGACTTAGGGGAGGCAACCTATATTCTTGGGATTCGCATATATAGGGATAGAGCGAAAAGAATAATTGGTTTATCCCAAAGTCTATAATTGGAAAAGGTGTTAAAGAGGTTTAACATGCTTGATTCCAAGAGAGGATTATTACCGGTGAGACATGGTATCCACCTTTCTAAAGAGATGTCTCCATAGACACCTGAAGAAAGAGATAAGATGGCCAGGATTCCATATGCTTTGGCTATTGGAAGTTTAATGTATGCAATGTTGTGTACTAGGCCAAATATCGCATGTGCTGTTAGTTTGACTAGCAGGTATCAACTCAATCCAGGTTTGGAACACTGGATAGCTGTCAAGAATATCCTTAAGTACTTGAGAAGAACTAAGGATTTATTCTTAATTTATGGAGGTGGAGACTTGCAATTGGATGGTTATACTGATTCTGATTTCCAATCAGATATCGATGATAGAAAGTCTACCTCTGGATATGTGTTCATTTGTAATGGAGGTGCGATCGGTTGGAAGAGTTCCAAGCGAGCACGACTACGCATTCCACTACGTAGGTGAGTATATTCTCGCATCGATCGCAAAGGAAGTCGTTTAGATAAAGAAGTTCGTGATGTAACCTACGGTAGTTACTTCCATTGAGTCGCGGTTCCACTACACTATGACAATAATGGAGCAGTCATCATGGCTAAGGAACCAAGGTCTCACCGTAAATCAAACACATAGAAAGGCGCTACCACATTATCAGAGAAATAGTTGGGCAAGGCGATGTAGCCATGCAGAAAATAGCATCAGCTGAAAATCTAGCTGATCCATTCACTAAGCCTATGTCACAGACTCAGTTAGACCGACATCATGAGAAGATAGGTCTAAGATATTGTAATGAATGGGTCTAGTGCTAGTGGGAGATTGTTTGTAGTATGCTCTAGAGCATATCATTTAGTATGTATCTTGTACATATTTTTATTAATAAAAGGCATTTCCACTTTTCCGTTTACATAATATATTTATGTGTAATAGAAAAGGTCCATTGATATTTTGTTGGAAATATTATTCTTAAGTTGTTAAGAATATGAGTGACAAGCTAGAGGCACAATATTTGGTGTCCTGAAGACAAATCTCAAAGGCGCAGACACGCTGCAGTGCATCAAGAGGTTAGTGTAATCGTTCTTGATTTAATCTAGGGTTTTAAAATTAATCTGATTAATTTTAAAATCTTAAATGGCAAATACAGATCCAAAAACATATTAAAAGAGTTTTAATATATTGTTTATCATTGAAATCAAATATATAAAAATAAATCTTGCATGATGCTTGTGACTCTAGGTGAAAATTTTTGAATTCAATGGTATAAACTTGTGTTTTTCATGCTTCCGTTCTTTCATCGGGATGCCTCCATACGAAGCACTTTATGGTAGAAAGTGTAGAACTCCCTTGTGTTGGGATGAAGTGGGCAAGAGGAAGTTGATTGGCCTAGAATTAGTGCAGTAGATGGAAGAGAAGGCTAAGCTCATTAGAGACAGACTCATAGTTGCAACGGATAGACAGAAGTGCTACATTGACCTAAAGAGAAGAGATATTTGGTACAGCGTGGGTGATAAGGTGTTCCTGAAAGTTTCCCCATGGAAGAGGATCATGAGGTTTGGTAGAAAGGGGAAACTACGTCCTCGCTTCGTTGGGTCGTATAAGGTTCTGGAAAGAGTGGTTCCATTGGCATATAGACTTGCATTACCTCCGTAGTTGGAAAAGATTCACAATGTCTTCCATGTCTGTCACACCCTACTCCCCTGTAAGATGTAACATGATCCCGTAGTACACCTAATGAATTATCGTACTTCGCCTACCGATAATCCATTAAATATACTACAAGGGATTTTAAAACAATTTTCATGAAATTTAAATCATCGATTAAAATCTGGTGTTATAAAATTTTTTCCAAATTTCGGCAAAGTGCCGGTTGTATTTTGACAAAACAGTTCTTCAAAACCTGCAAAGAACACACTCCCAATATGTTTTCTCAAATACAACTTCAATAAGTTCATTTGAACCCATAATTTAAATCTCAATAATCAAATCAATCTCCTCATAAAAGAAACATTTCATTGATTACAAGACTCAAAATTAATATTACAAAACTATTCAGATAAATGAAATTCCAAATTTACATTTACAATAATTTACAATTAATTACATACCAAAATATTTTACAAGAGTTTTTATACAACTGCTCAAATAATTTACATACATATTATTACATGCATACATCAAAACTTATGTACATGGGTATACCTATGATATACCTGGAGCTGATTTGAATGTGTCTTCAAATAAACTTACTCACTGCTCTATGCTCTTCTTACCTGCGATAGCATACAAAGCTACCACTGAGTGGTGAACTCAGTGGTGCACAACTATAATTTAAAACATAGTACAATATACATTGATAAAATTTACAGCAAATAATTTGGAAATCTGAATACTCATCAAATTCCAAAACTCAAAATATTCATTGCCAATAATGTAAATTATTTATATAAAATAACTTTGATCACGAAATTCAATTTATCAAATCATAACTAACCATTTAAGGTAATTCCAACAAAATCAATTATACATAAATCATAACTGAAATCACAACTCTTTACTATTCAAAAACATTATGTATCTCAAAAACCATGTTGTATCTCAAAAATCATGCTGTATCTCAAAAATCATGCTGTATCTCAAAAATCATTCTTCATCTCAAAAATCATGTTGTATCTCAAAAATCATTCTTTATCTCACAAACTATGCAAGACTAATTCGAAAGGGCCATATTCGAAGTGATTCTAACTCCCTATGGTTGGGGAGGTCGAATCATATTCTAACTCCCTATGGTCGGGGAGGTCGAATCATCGTGCACAGTACACATCACAATAATGAATCTTCCGCAAGGGCCATAACGATAAAAAAT
The DNA here is from genome assembly GCF_030052815.1 of Hevea brasiliensis. Taxonomy (NCBI): domain Eukaryota; kingdom Viridiplantae; phylum Streptophyta; class Magnoliopsida; order Malpighiales; family Euphorbiaceae; genus Hevea; species Hevea brasiliensis. Next base: position 92,343 of record NW_026614827.1, on the reverse strand, counting down.
TTAGATCTAACCTCAAATCAAAGGAAAATCTAAGCCTGTGCACGTACCATAGTAATCAAAACACAACTAACTCTATTGTCTTCTCAACAAATGAGAGAGACGGGTAATAACCTAGTCAAGCATCTATAGTGAGATATAAAACAATATCACAATCCTTTTAGTGAGCATAAATCACAATATAATTCGATTCCAATTCAATTGCAATATCCAATAATTTTTATGCTCATCACAATTCAAATTATAAATTTGCATTTTTCAATGAAAATTACCATCACAATTCAAAACATGTTCCATCAAAATTTTCCAAAACATAATTTGTTCAATCCATAACAATGCTTAATACTTGTGGAAATACCATTTCACAAAGCTAAATTCATACATACTATAACAATTTCAATAATCATTGAATTAAATCCAATGCTTGTTAAACATAATACATAAGAAAAATATATCATTTAATCATATGAAATATTCAAAATAAAATCAATTAAAAACTAGTTGTGCACAAACCCTTAATAATTGTCTCTTGGCTCTGACTTAGTGTTTCCTTCCCTTCCCTGAGTCTTTTCTAACTAAAACACACAATTTGAAGTGTTTCAGTTCTCATTTAAACTGTCTCTAACGATAATGCTTGAAAATTAATTCACTGAATTCTATTATTTGCTTAGTCAACCTAATATGTCGACCCTCGATGCATTCTAGGTAAATTAGGTTTTAATGTTACTAATATGTCACATTTGTAGACTTTTAGGGTTGGCACATATTACTCAATTCATTTCCATGTATTTTACATTTTATTGCAATTTGCTGGATTCCGGGATACTATTTTGACCTAGCCGGACAACTTAGTTGCCTCAGTTTTCGGGTTTCGGTCGAAACTACAAACTTGTAGATCTATGTCTTATTGCACGCGGGGAAAAATTTCAGGTCATTCTGAGTTTTGTAGACCAAGTTATGGTCATTTTACTATTGCTGGTCAAAATGCATCAAAATTGGTCACTTCAGGTCATTTTAGGTCATTTTAGGTTCGGCCAGTTTTTGGACCCGAACTTGTCCAAGCTTTTTGACTTGCTTATGGTCATTTCTGGGCTTTGGTGTCTTCATAAGACTTGTAGATATATGTCTCAACTATTCAAGGTCAAAATTTCAGGTAAATTGGAACTGTTTTTAGTGAGATATGGCCAAAATACTAACTACTGCCCAAAAGGTTAATTTTCAGGCCTTAAATGCACTAATCCGGATTTGGTCACTTTTCAAGTTACCTTCCAAGCAGAATTTTGGTAAGCTTCCTTCATGAAAGTTGGCACATTTTGTGCCTAGTTTCACCTCCAATTGGTCTCATACCAATTGGAGCCACACACTTAAGGTTCTAGGCCCATAACATAAACTGCTCTATTGCATTTTATTCATTACTCATCAAAGGACACTTTTAACATTTATCAAACTAAACATTCATGCCAATTCTGGTTTGTACCATAACCTAAAAACAATTCACAACATATTGTTGGTCATTTTGGCAGCTTACAATCACCCTCAATATGCACCATTTAGTATAGAATTTTTCAAGCTCAAATTATAACAATTCAATCACCTAACCTAGCTCATTTACATGTCCAACCTCACACCATCATACATATACCCAAGCTGCCATAACAACTATCACAATTCAACGTTAATATTCCATAAACCAAACATGAAATAGCATCTTTATGGTTCACCAAACTAAGCTGCCGATTCATGTATTACACTCCATTAATTTCCAAGCTTCCAATTTCAAATACACATTCGCATATACTAAGTATATATCACCCAAATTAATTCCTACACACATAAACATTTAATCAACCTTTTAATCTTCCATTTACAAGCAAGAATAAACTGTCCTCAAGGAGTTTCCATGGCTGCCAAAAATACTGCTCTCCCTTTAAACATCAAACCTCAAAATTCTTTCCACAATTCAAGTACCCATAACCTCCTCACAAACTTTAATGAAGCAATAACCAAAAACACAAACTTACCACTTTGGTAATTCTTCAAAACCTCTCCAAAACTTGGTCTTCTTGCTACCTATCTACTGCCCATTGTGTAAGGATCACTTTTAATGGAGAGACTTACAAGAAATTATGGCTTGAAAGTGAAGATTGGAGCTTTGCATGGGTGGCCGGCCATGGAGGACAATGGAGAGAAAATGAAATAGGCAAAAATCAAGAAATGAGGAAGATGAAGGTGAAAGTGGGCAGAATTTTGGCATTTTATAGTCCCACTTAGTGGTCCACTAATTATCCATTAAGTATAATTAATATTATAATAATTAAATCTTATTAACATTTCAATTAATCCCCCTTAAGTCCTCTAATTACATTACTTGTAAAATTTCTTATTTCCATGGCATTTTAAAAAATTTAATACCACTTATTTTTAATGGACATTTAGGTCAAAAGACAATTCGGGGTGTCAAATGACCACAATGAAGGAATGGAAGCGTGAAAAACACAAGTTTATACCATTGAATTCAAAAATTTTCACCTAGGGTCACATGCATCATGCAAGATTTATTTTTATCTATTTGATTTCAATGATAAAAAACATATTAAAACTCTTTTAATATGTTTTTGGATCTGTATTTTCCATTTAAGATTTTAAAATTAATCAGATTAATTTTAGAACCATAGATTAAATCAAGAACGATTAAACTAACCTATTGAAGCACCGCAAATGTCTGCGCTTTGAGATTCGTCTTCGTGACACGGATGTTGTCCTCTAGCTTGTCCACACCAAGAACACCTATGGCAGCCAGTTAATAGCTTCTAAAGCTTTTTCTATTAAATAGACAATCAAGTTCTGCCTTTTAAGAGATTGAAGATGTAAACAGGACACTAGAAACAATTTCTAGTGTTCTTAATTCAAGAGATTGATGGCTAATCTCTTTGAATTGATAAGAGATGAAGAAGAAGAGATGAAAACCCTCAAAGTGGCGTGACAAAGGAGTGTGGCTGCTGGTTGTGTTTTATTTTCTCATAACAACACTTAAATAGCTAGGTTAACACATTAAACCCTTGCCACATGTCACCCTTTGATTAGCTCTAGGTTTAAGTGACCCAATCACATTATGCCAAGTGTCAAACCTATATTTAATCTTGATTTTAATCATCTTACATGATTAAAAACATTAGGCAAGCGTATGTGTAATCCCATGTGTCACCATCTCATGGTGCCACGTGTCACAATCGTAAAATGACCAAAATGCCCTCGTGTCTTATTTTTGAGTTATTAACCAAAAATAATTATTTTTCTTCTTCTAATTAATTTATATCAAATATAAATTAATTAATTAATCTCTATTAATTAATTTCTCATTAATTAAATTCATATTTAAATACTTTAAATATAAATTTAATTTATACTACACATCCAATAATCTAGATTTGGTTTCAAGTCATGCTAGGGACTTTGCAATTTAATTACAAACCAAACCTATTTAATTAATCAATTAAACTCTTTAATTAATTAATTAAATCATATTTAAATAGGTGATAACTTATGTATGTGTGTGACTTACTAGGCTCATCACTAATTGGCAATGAGACATGATATCAACTCTTAATATCATCAGAACTCTTTCTTACCATAAATGATTTCTCTAAATCATTTTATGAACCTCATAGACCATGGTTAACACCTAGCATAGCATGCCATGGCCACCCAATTAGTAATAAGGTTTACCTTAAATGAACCTATAATCATATGTTACCATGCACTAGAATCTCTCTGTTACAAAATCCCAACTCAAGCTGGAGTCATGGTTTATGTCAAACTCCATTTGCTATGAATATTATGTTCTCTTTTAATTCCAGTTCTTGATTAAAAATTTTCTCATCGAAACTCTTTTACAATAAATCTATTTGTCTGGCCAGAACTTGAAACATCAAGAACAATTAAATGAACATAGGATTTTATCTCTATTTACTTAGAGGAACAGATTCCATCTTGATCAAAAACTACATCAATATATAACTAGTAGGATCAAACACATGCCCAAAAACCCATACACAGAACAAATATGAAAGCAGTATCAAACTCAAACTACCTATATACAAGATAATTGTGCTATCTCAGGTCTAAAAATTATATGCACTGATATGATTTATGACAAAACATTGACAAGAGTAAACTCCATGTGCTTGTCATAAGTGTCACTGGTTCGGCCTAATTATCATTTATAAGTGCCTATCATGTTTGTCATATGGCATGAGACTCACCATTCCATCTTATTTATATCTCATATAAATAACTTGGGAACAAACATGAATACAATCTTTCTGGATAAGTCATGTCCTTATTATGAAGTATCATCGATTGTGAACCTATTTATGATACTTTGTGCTAGAAATATTGTCACTCCTATTCTTAACAACTTAAGAATAATATTTCTAACAAAATATCAATGGACCTTTTATATTACACATAAATATATTATGTAAACGGAAAAGTGGAAATGCCTTTTATTAATAAAAATATATACAAGATACATACTAAATGATATGCTCTAGGGCATACTACTAATACACAATGCCCTTGTTCGGGTTGCATTCCCGATTTTTTGGTAACACCAAGTTTTGTCCACTTTTCGATTTCTCACTTTTCTTTGTACTAATTAATTAATTTTTCTTTGATATTTCTAATAGTATTTATACTTCAATAGGGGTCTATTTAAGTCTTAAAAATATTTTCTAGGGTTCCCCGCAGTCTAGGGCTAGTCAACGGTCAACACCGTGACTTCCTGGTGCGGTCAGCCATCGCTAGGGTTCTCGACTCGCTTAACTTGGTTACATTTCTTTGCTATTATTTTTTCTTTGTTTTTCTTGTATTTTCTTTTCTTGTATTGCATTATTTTATGTCTCCTCACTCATATCGAATCAGTAGTTCTAGGCATCCTAGTTTGTCCGGACAACAGTCACCGAACAGAGAACGCACTACCAAACTTAGGGTGTTACAATTCTCCCCCTTAAAATAAATTTCGTCTCAAATTTTACCGCATTAGTCTCGAACAATGTGGGTCTGTCTCCTCATATCCTCTTCACGTTCCTAAGTAGCTTCCTGGCCTGAATGATGGTTCCACAGCACTTTAACCAGGTGTATCTGTTTGTTCCTTAGCTGCTTCACCTCATATGCCTGAATTTCTATGGGTTCTTCATCATATGAGAGGTCTGGATTTACCTCAATCTCTTAAACTGATAGTACATGAGATGGGTAAGATCTGTACCTCCTTAACATGGACACATGAAAGACACTGTGTATCCTTGTTAACTCCGGAGTTAATGCCAACCGATATGCCAAAGGACCCACTCTTTCCAGAATCTCATATGGTCTGATGAAACGAGGACTCAGTTTCCCCTTTCTACCAAATCCCATAATCCTCTTCCAATGAGAAACTTTGAGGAATACCTTATCACCCACTACGCATTCAATATCTCTTCTCTTCAGACCAACATAGGACTTCTGACGGTCTGATGCAGCCTTGAGTTTATCTCTATTCAATCTGATCTTTTCCTCTGTCTGCTGAACAATTTCTAGCCCAATCATCTTCCTTTCACCTACTTCATCCCAACATAGGGGAGTTCTGTATTTCCTGCCATACAAAGCTTCATATGGAGGCATCCCAATGCTTGATTGGTAGCTGTTGTTATAAGCAAACTCAATCAAAGGCAAGTGTGTATCCCAACTACCTTCAAACTCAATCACACAAGCCCGTAGCATTTTCTCCAATATTTGAATTATTCTTTCGGACTGGTTATCTATCTGTGGGTGGAATGCCATGCTGAAGTTCATTCTAGTTACTAGGGCTCTTTGAAGACTACCCCAGAATCTAGAAGTGAACCTAGGATCTTTGCCTGATACAATCAATACTGGCAATCCATGCAGTTTTACAATCTCATTTATGTACAATCTGGCCAATCTTCCCAGGCTATAGTCCATCCGGACTGGCAAAAAGTGAGCAGACTTGGTTAGTCTATCAACTATAACCCATACTGCATCATGACTATTTTGTGTCCTCGGAAGTCTAATCACAAAATCCATAGTTATTTGTTCCCTTACAATGTTTCATAGGGTGCCACTTGTATGCTAGCTTTACACTTATTATTGCATACAAATTCTGTTAGTGGGATGTATCTGTCCCATCTCCCCTCGGATTCAATGACACAAGTTCTCAGTATATTCTTGAGGGCTTATCACATATTACAGGTTATTATTATCATTTCATTTCATTATTTATAGAAACTCAATGAGTTTCGAAATTTACCTGAATCACTTGTTTCGACTGTCCAGCCGTCTGAGGATGACAAGTCAATCTTGATATCTCTAAGCTTATAGCAATTCTGTGGGTACGTAATTCACATTAATGTAACTGAGTCACTAACTCTAGCTACCTTACAAGTGTAGTCGTTTGATAGGCTAGTTCTAAAGTTTTAAATTTCTTACTAGAATTTTCACATTTATTTCCCGTAATAGTACTCTATTCGGGTGCAACTGTATCAATTTGTAGATTACTTATAAATATTCTTAATTTATTGAATCACGAGGAAGCAAGTAGCTCTACGCAATAATCCTATGTCGGTACTGTAATCTGCAGCTTACAATACAAACATCGAGAACATTACATAGTCACTACGTTATAACCTCATGGACTAGGTTTTCTAACATCTTATCTTCCTCGAATCCACTAATATCCTAAATCGATTTTGATTACAATATCCATTAATAATTACTAACAGTAACATCTTTGCCCTCATCTAGAGCAATTATATTACTGTAACTTACTTTTAGGTCTTCTTGCCTTACATTAAGTAGGCTCGCCAATTAGCTTTATAATTTATGGTATGTTAGAAAATACTTTTAGCTAACAATTCTTCCAAAATTAATGTCAATCATACTTGTTATTGTAGTTTTGATCCTAAAAGACTAGTCACTAACGCATCAATATTTATTCCCCCGTAAAGGAATAGTAACAAAACATAGAATTCTAACACTAACATATAAATAAGTAGTGCTGGGATCAAATAATAACTCATTGTTTCTTTAAAAAATTAAGAACTTACCAGCTACATCCAAGTTTCTGCTCTCTCCTTAGCGCATAGTGGGCGTTACGACTAGTGCGCTACTATATTCAGTTGATTCACTGTTATAGTGGTGAGAGTACCAACTCTATTTCTATCTCGACTGACGACGGTCTGTGGACTCGGAGAGCGGTCGAGGTGCTCTAGTACAATCTTTAGCAAAGTGTCCAAGTTTTCCACAATTGTAGCAGCTTGAGGCCTTACGACAAATACCTCCATGTAGCTTACCACAAACATGGCGAAACGCGAGAATAGGAACTTACGGTTGTTCGACGACTAGATCTTGGTGTTTTCGCCTAATGATCCGCCTCTGTCATATCTCTGAGCTCGAGGTTCCTCGATTCTTTTCTCTTCCCCAAATTACGCCGAGTTCGACTGTAGATTTCTCCCTCTTCTCTATTTTACACTTGTCCTTGTGGGGTTGGAGTGCATTACTTGGGCTTGGTGACAGATTATCAACCATTTGTTGGAAGAAAGTGGCCATTTCTTTGGGCCATTTGTGCGATAATTTGTACCGTAAAGCTGATGCAGTGTAACACCCTATATTGGTAGTGCGTTCTACTATTCCAATAACCAGTGTTGTCCGGACAGCTAGAATGCCTAGAACTATACTTCGATATGAGTGAGGAGACATAAAATAGTGAAATACAAGAAAAGAAAATCCAATAAAAACAAAGGAAAAATAATAGCAAAAAATGTAACCAAGTTAAGCGGCGAGAACCCTAGCGATGGGTGATCATGACGGAAAGTCACGGCGTGGACCGTTGACTATACTGGCTGCGGGGAACCCTGAAAAATATTTTTAGGACTTAAATAGACATCAATTGAAGTATAAATATCATTAGAAATATCAAAGAAAAATTAATTAATTAGTACAACGAAAAGTGAGAAATCGAAAAACGGATAAAACCCGGTGTTACCGAAAAATCGGAAATACAACCCGAACAGGGGCATTGTGGATATTTGACACCCCGAGTTGCCTTTTTGACCTAAATGTCCATTAAAAATAAATAATATTGCACTTAGAAAATATAATGAAAAATTAAATTAGGAGTACCTAATGTAAATAACAAAAATGGGATTCAAATTGAGTAATTAACACATTTAACTTATAATGTAATTAAATATTGGTGAGTGGAGCACTATGGGGTTAAAATAATCAATGTGTGGGCAGGTGTAAACCCCACTAACACCTTCATCTTCTTCATTCACTCAACATTGCCGAAATGAAAAGCTTGAAAATCCTCCATGGCCGTTTTGCTTAAAGCTTCATAATCTCCATCATTTCCACCTCCAAACACCAAAGTTTCTTCACTAATTTTGATCCCCACCTCACAAGGAAGAAATGGATACTAAATTCAAGGGAGTTTGGTGAAGATTTAACAAGCCCCAACAATAGGTAAGTGTTTAAATTGATTTATTTCTTAAGTAAAGTTTATGGGAAGCTTGAGATGAACAAATTGATGAAGAAAATTTGAGGTTTTGATGAGTTGTTATTATGCACTAGTTAGGCAGCCATGGTACTTAAATATTTTGAATTATTTTCACATGCAATTGATGGGTATTGGTGTTGATAAAAGTGAATAAAAGTTTTAGTAGGTTAATTCTTGGTGTATGTTAAAGTTGAGCACTTGAGTTGGAAATTTTGTTGAATTTAAAATTCTATGCGTGAGTACCAAAATGGACAGCCATGAAATTGTACACTAAATGAAATATTATTACATGTATTGTGAAGAATTAATGTTGACTAATGTGATTTAAAGTGTTGGTAAGTTAACTTCATGCATATGTAATGGTGGACCAAGTGGAAATTGAGTTTGAAGGCAATTATGGAGGCTTAACAAATATGACAGCTTGTTAACTCTTTAAAGGATTCTGGAATTCATGAAGTTGTTTAATGAATTGTGGTCCTAAAGTTTGCCAAATATGTATGTAAATTAGTAGTGAAGATATATGTTATGATAGTGGACATGTAAATGAGCATGATTAAGTGATTAAATTATGGTAATTGAGTTTGACAAATTCTGCACTTTATGGTGTATATTGAAAGGGATTGTAAGCTGCCAAAATGATCAATAATATGTTGTGAAATATTTTTAGGTTAGGGTACAAAATAGAATTGGCATGAAGGTGAAGTTTGGTGAGTGTTAAAGGTGATTTTTGATGAGTATAAACAAAATGCAATAGGGCAGTTTGTGTTTTGGGCTTAGAACCTTAAGTGTGTGGCTCGAATTGGGATGAAACCAATTGGAGGTGAAACTAGGCACAAAATGTGCCAACTTTCATGAAGGAAGCACGCCAAAATTCTGCTTGTAAAGTAACTTGAAAAATGACCAAATCCGGATTAGTGCAATTAAGGCCTAAAAATTTACCATTTGGGCAGCAGTTAGTGTTTAGGCCATAACTCACTCAAAACAGGTCCAATTGAACTGCAATTTTGACCATGAATAGTTAAGACCCATATCTATAAGTCTTATGAAGATACCAAAACCAATAAATGACCATAAGCAAGTCAAACAGTTTGCACAAGTTTGGCTCCAAAAACTAGCCGAACCAAAATTGACCTAAAATGACCTAAAGTGACCAATTTTGATGCATTTTGACCAGCAATAATAAAATAACCATAACTTGTTCTACATAACTCAGAATGACCTGAAATTTTGCTTCGCGTGCAATAAGACATAGATCTACAAGTTTGTAGTTTTGACCAAAACTCGAAAACCGAGGGAACTAGGTCGTCCGGCTAGGTCAAACTAGTATCCCGGAATCCAGCAAATTGCAAGAAAATGCAATATACAAGGAAATGAATTTGGTAACATGTACCAACCCTAAAAGACTATTGAATGTGAAAAATTAGTAACATTAAAAACTAATTTACCTAGAACGCATTTAGGGTCAACATATTAGGTTGACTAAGCAAACAATCAAATTCAGTGAATTAATTATCGAGCATTATCGTTAGAGACAGGTTAAATGAATACTGAAACACTTCAAATTGTGTTTCTCAGTTAGCAAAGACTCAAGGAAAGGGAAGGAAACACTGAGTCAAGGCCAGGAGACAGTTATCAGAGGTTTGTGCACAACAGCTAATTCTTTTGAATTTTTCAATTGAAATGAATTATGACTATTTATACATTATTGTTTTAAATTGTCGAAATGTGTTAGAATGAATATTTATTGCTTGAAAAGCATTGTAAATGGTTTGAAACTGTGAAAAATTGTTTGAATGATATTGATGGATACTTATTGATTGAAAAGCACTGGAAATGATTTGAAACCACAGCTATCATGTATATTGATTGTATTCCTCGCTAGCTTGTCTAGTGGGACGAATTGAATTCCCTCTCTGGCTGAAGTGTTGAGGTGTGTGCCTATTAAGGACGAATAGAATGAGTACTCATAGTTTTGCTAGCTAGCTATGTTATTCCTCATTAGCCATCGGCTTCTGGGACGAATTGAATACCTCATTAGCCATCGGCTTTTGGGACGAATTGAACTTTGGAACATGATCAAATGTGTGATTTATTGATATGTTTTGTAAGATTGTGAAATGGAGTTTAAATTCTTATTGACATTCACTGTCTTTTGAATTTAACTATGTTTTGATTTCTGAGATTTATTGTGATATTGTAAAATAGAGTTTAAATTCCTTATGACATTTATTGTCTTGAATCTAACTATGGTTTTACGTATCCACTATTTATATGATTTATGAATTGTGATTAAAAGTTGTATTTGGTAAATGTTGTGCACCACTGAGACATTGTCTCAGCGATAGCTTTTCATTGCTGTCGTAGGTAGACAGACGGACAGGGCAGCAGACTAAGCTGTTAGAGCATTCAGCGAGAGAGCATCGGGTATATTGAGTATACTCCATTTTGCAGTTTGTACTATAATGTATATTCACTGTATGTATATTTTGTTCTTGGTTTGGCTTGATTGTAAAATAAAATTATACCTTGAAGTTGTAAAATAAATTATGAGTTATTTTGAATTTTAAAATTTGTACTGTATCTCTTTAATCTTAGTCTTTGAAAAATTATTGTGGAATTGAGTTGAGGAAATTATTGTGTTGTTTAACTGTTGGAGTTGAGATTGAGAAATATATTGAAGTGTTTTTTTTACAGGTTTCCTGAAGAACTATTTTATCCAAAATACAGATGACACTATGCCAAAATTTTTACAGAAATTCCTAATAATTCAAATGTGTTAGTTCTATCACTTCAGTTCAAAAAGTTTTTAACACCTGTAAATAGTGCTCACCACTGTAAAAAGAAATAAGAAAAGTTTTAAAATCCCTTGTAGTGTATATAATAGGTTATCAGTAGACGAAGTTGGTAATTCATTAGGTATACTACGGGATCATGTTATGCCTTACAGAGGGGTAGGGTGTGACATGTTTTAGTGGTATCAGAGCTAGTTTTAAAATTCTGTTTTCACCTGTTACTTGAATATTCTTTCTTCATAGTACAACTGCTCAATATCATTATTTGATACATACAATACATTACATTATAAATATGCAAAAACGGGAGGAAATCTCCTTGTGTTATTTGTTTAGGAGATCTATGATCCTCGCATTGACTATGGAAGAGGGTGATCGTTCAGTCGATCAACCTATAGAGGCTGAGGTGCATGGGGATGCCCCAGCCCTACACAATGTCAGTGGTTGTGACACTAGCCCCTGCGATCTTGTAGTTTCTTGCTCGGTTGCTCGTGAGATGGCTACAATGTTCCAACAAATGGCTGGTAATGTGCCTACTCAAGTCCCAACACAGACACTAGTGATACAACCACAGTCTCCTACTAGGCAGTATGACAAATTGATGAAATATGGGGCTACAGAGTTCAAGGGGACAGTAGATCCTCTAGAGGCTGAACAATGGTTAGAGAGGATGGATAGGGTATTCAAGAAACTGAATTGCACAGAGGAACTCAGATTTGAATACTCAGTATCTTTGCTCTGAGGATGCTTATGGTGGTGGAAAACCATTCCCACGATGCAGTAGAACTGCGGTGCTAACATGGAATGACTTTCTCAGGGGATTTAGACAAAAATATGTCCCTGATGCTTATGTAGACCAAAAGCTACAAGAGTTCCTAAGTGCAAACAGGAGCAAATCGGTGTTGAGTATGAAAGAGAATTTTCCCTAAGCCATTATGTAGTAAGTCTACTTTCTACCGGCGAGGAGAGATGCAAGAGGTTTGAAACCGGCTTGAAGCCTAGTATCAGATTACAAGTAGTTATTTCTCAAGCCCTAGAGTTGGAAAGAATTGAGTCTGAAGCAGCTCTTGAGAAAAAGAAATCAGAGAAGATAGAGAAAGAGGGAAAATCAAGATAACAAAGTTCGGTGGTCCCTCTTGGAAAGAGGAAGAACCATGGGGACATAGCGAGGTGGCAAGAAGTCTTGTAGGGAAGATATTCGACGAAGCCTCCTCTATCTAGTCGTGAGCACCGGAGGTTCCTACCCTCCCGCCAATGTGAAACTTGAGGAAGAAATCATGGTGGGATATGCTATAAGGCTACTAGAGCCTGTTATAACTGTGGAGGCATTGGACACTTTGCCAAGGACTGCACCAGTAGTCGCAGAGTTGGACCACCTCCTACTACTGCAGAAGGGTCAGTTCAGAGCCCTGTCACCAGAAGTTCACAACGGCCTAGCAGAGGTAGAGGCAGGGGTAGAAGTAGCCAAGCAGGCAGCCAAGGCTCAGTGAATCATTCAGAGCAAGATTGTGCTTAAGTCAGAATCTATGGAATGATACAGAGAGATGCGGCCGATACATCTTATGTTGTGGCTGGTACCTTCTCAACTTTTAATCAAGATGTGTTTGTGTTATTTAATCCGGGTTCTACCCATTCTCATGTGAGTGCTAGCATCATCGATTGCATTGTTGTTCCATGTACAAAAATTGACTTTGAGGTGCTAGTAACAAGTCCTCTAGGACAGGTCAGGGTTAATAGAATGTATAGGGATTGTCCTTTGGTGATCCAAGGACACACTTTCCTGTCTGATTTTATTGAAATGCCCTTCAGAGATTATGATATCGTCTTGGGCATGGATTGGTTAGCCGGGCATCATGCCATGATTGACTGTAGGCTGAAAACAGTCACTTTTGGCCTCCCTCAGTACAGTGATGTGGTAATACATGGGGAGAGGCAGTTATTGCCATCAAACATCATTTCGGCTGCACTAGCCAGAAAAATGATCATAAAGGGGTATGAAGCATACTTGGCACATGTGGTAGACACCTAAGTGGGGAGTCTAGCATTGAAGGACATCCCTACAGTATATGACTTTCCAGATGTGTTTCCTGATGAATTGCTAGGATTACCTCTGGAAAGAGAAGTGCAGTTTGAAATTAATTTTATGCCTGGTGTGGATCCAATCTCCATAACACCATATAGAATGGCACCAGCAGAGTTGAAGGAGTTAAAGATACAGTTGCAAGAATTACTTGAAAAGGGCTTCATTCGCCCTAGTGTGTCACCTTGGGAACACGGTGTTGTTTGTTAAGAAGAAGGATGGTACTCTGCTTATGTATAGATTCTGAGCGGTTGAATAAGGTGACAATAAAACGGATATCCATTGCCTCGCATTGATGATCTGTTTGATCGATTGAAGAATGCGGTATGCAGCCCAATCCATCTCGATTAGTATTATGCGCTTTGGCCCGTGGGCCTCACGGATTGTCCCTTGGGAGGTTTCATTCCCAAAAAGCGCTAACGGTGAGGAAGGCTCCCACATATATGGCCCAAATCTTTTCTTCCGTTTCCGATGTGGGACACGGTTCTACCCGGTCGTGGCTGGTTGAACAAGCACGTCCCAACCCCATCCCTGGGTAATGACAAGCCCACCAGCTTCCGCTTGGTGCATCCGCGCACCACACACCGTGTAACAGCCCAATCCATCTCCAGTTAGTATTGTCCGTTTTGGCCCGTGGGCCTCATGGATTTGTCCCTTGGGAGGTTTCATAAAAGCGCTCTAACCAGGTAAGGAAGGCTCCCACATATATGGCCCAAATCTTTTCTTCCCGTTTCCGATGTGGGACACGAAGTTCCACCCCAGTGCGTAGCTGGTTGAACAAGCACGTCCCAACCCCATCCCTGGGTCGTAACAAGCCCACCAGCTTCCGCTTGGTGTGTCCTCGCACCACACACCGTAATAGAGGGAAACCAGCTCTGATACCACAAATGTAATGGCCCGGCCCACTAGTGATATTGTCCGCTCTGGGTCGAAGCCCTCACGGTTTTAAAACTCGTCAATAGGAGTTAGGAACCTCCATCCTATGAACCCAGCATCTCTCCCGTGTTTTGTCGATGTGGGATTTGCCTAGGGGGTTACAGCAGCTGTAATCTCCAAAATTGATTTGCGATCTGGTTATTATCAGTTGAAGGTGCAAGAGCAGAGTATTCCAAAAACTGCTTTCAGAACTCTGTATGGCCACTATGAGTTTCTAGTAATGCCATTCGGGTTAACAACTGCTCCAGCTGCTTTTATGGATCTGATGAACACTATCTTCAGACCATATCTCGACCAATTTGTGGTGGTGTTTATTAATGACATTTTGATATATTAAAGGAATGCAGAGGAGCATGACAGACATCTGCAGATTATACTGCAGACTTTAAGGAGAAACAGCTATACGCCAAATTATCAAAGTGTGAATTTTGGCTGAAAGAAATCTCCTTTCTGGGACATGTTGTGTCAGCTGAAGGGATCAAGGTAGATTCGAAGGTAGGAGCTATCCTTAATTAGAAGCCGCCAGAACATCACGAAATTCACGTTTTAGGTTTAGCCGGATATTACCATCGGTTTGTGAAGGGGTTTTCTATGTTATCTTCTCCTTGACCAAAGCGCTTGAAAAGATGTAAAATTTGGTGGGACGGATAAATGTCGTGAGTTTTAATGAGTTGAAGAGGTGTTTGACTAAAGCTCGATCCTCACTTTACCTACTCGGGTAAAGAATACACGATTTATAGTGATGCTTCTCACAATGGGTTAGGCTGTATCGATGCAAGATCGAATGTCATTACTTATGCGTCACGCCGTTGAAACCGCATGAGAGGAACTACCAACACATGATTTGGAGCTAGCACTATTGGTTTTGCTCAAGATCTGGAGACACTATTTGTATGGGGAGAAATGTTACATTTACACGGATCATAAGAGCTTGAAGTATTTGGTCACGAAGGAATTAAATTTGAGGCGAGGAGATGGTTAGAGCGATTAAAGACTATGATTGCTTAATAGACTATCACCGGGAAAGCAAATGTAGTATTGGCGCCTTAAGTCGCAAGACTATGGCAAGTCTCAGAGTTTCTCCTTTGTCCATGGTATATGAATTGAAAGCACAGCATGCCAGTTTAGAGATTGATGATGAGGGACAAATAGTAGTTGCATGGCATGCATAGCCAGTGTTGATTGATCAGATCAGAATGGCTGCTCAGAGTGATGATAAATATCAGAAGCTGCTGAAAGAAGTCCAGCAAGGCAAGAAACCGGAATTCTCTGTGAGAGATGATGGGTTATTACTACATCGAGCGGGAATGTGCATTCCTAGTGATGTGGAATTGAGACAAATCATTATAAAGGAAGCACATGAGTCTCTTTTTGCTATGCATCCTGGTGGAACTAAAATGTACAGAGGGCTGAAAGAGCATTACTAGTGGATGGGTATGAAGAGGGATATAGCTAAGTTTGTTTCTAAATGCCTAACTTGTCAGCAAGTAAAGGCAGAACATCAAGTTCCAGCTGGTTTGTTCTATCCTTTGTCAGTACTAGAATGGAAATGGGAACGAATAACTATGGATTTTGTTACAGGACTTCCAAGGACACAGAATAGTCATGATGCAGTAGGGGTTATAGCTGACAAATTGACCAAGTCTGCTTACTTTTTGCTAGTTCGGATGGACTATAGTCTGGAAAGATTGGCCAGATTGTACATATATGAGATTGTAAAACTGCATGGAGTGCCAGTATCAATTGTGTCTGACAGAGATCCTAGGTTCACTTCTAGATTCTAGGGTAGTCTTCAGAGAGCCCTAGGAACTAGATTGAACTTCAGCACAACATTCCACCCACAGACAGATGGCCAGTCTGAAAGGGTAATTCAGATATTGGAGGATATGCTACGGGCTTGTGTGATTGAGTTTGAAGGTAGTTGGGATACACACTTGCCTTTGATTGAGTTTGCTTATAACAACAGCTACAAATCAAGCATTGTGATGCCTCCATATGAAGCTTTGTCTGGCAGAAAGTGCAGAACTCCCTTATGTTGGGATGAAGTAGGTGAAAGGAAGATGATTGGGCCCGAAATATTTCGGCAGACAGAGGAAAAGATCAGATTGATCAGAGATAGACTTAAGGCTGCATCAGACCATCAGAAGTCCTATGTTGATATGAAGAGAAGAGATATTGAATATGCAGTGGGTGATAAAGTATTCCTCAAAGTTTCTCCTTGGAAGAGGATTATGAGATTTGGCAGAAAGGGGAAACTGAGTCCTCGTTTCATCGGACGATATGAGGTTCTGGAAAGAGTGGGTCCTTTGGCATATCGGTTGGCATTACCTCCAGAGCTAGCATGGATACACAATGTCTTCCATGTGTCCATGTTAAGGAGGTACAGATCTGACCCATCTCATGTACTATCAGTTGAAGAGATTGAGGTAAATCCAAACCTCACATATGAGGAAGAATCCATAGAAATTTTGGCATATGAGGTAAAGCAGCTGAGGAACAAATAGATACACCTAGTTAAAGTACTGTGGAACCATCATTCAGGCTAGGAAGCTACTTGGGAACGTGAAGAGGATATGAGGAGACAACACCCACAGCTATTTAGAGACTAATGCTAGGTAAAATTTCGAGATGAAATTTATTTTAAGGGGGGGAGAATTGTAACACCCCTATGTTCGATAGTGCGTTCTACTGTTCCAATGACCAGTGTTGTCCGGACAGCTAGAATGCCTAGAACTATACTTTGATATGAGTGAGGAGACATAAAATAATGAAATAAAATAAAAGAAAATACAAGAAAAACAAAGGAAAAATAATAGCAAAGAAATGTAACCAAGTTAAGCGAGCCGAGAACCCTAGCGATGGGTGACCGCACCGGGAAGTCACGGCGTGGACCGTTGACTAGCCCTGGACTGCGGGGAACCCTGAAAAATATTTTTAGGACTTAAAGAGACATCAATTGAAGTATAAATATCAAAGAAAAATTAATTAATTAGTACAAAGAAAAGTGAGAAATCGAAAAACGGACAAAACCCGATTATTCTGAAAAATCGGAATGCAACCCGAACAGGGGCATTGTGGTCATTTGACACCCCGAGTTGCCTTTTTGACCTAAATGTCCATTAAAAATAAATAATATTGCACTTGAAAAATATAATGAAAATTTAAATTAGGGGTACCTAATGTAAATAACAAAAATGGGATTCAAATTGAGTAATTAACACATTTAACTTATAATGTAATTAAATATTGGTGAGTGGAGCACTATGGGGTTAAAATAATCAATATGTGGGCAGGTGTAAACCCCACTAACACCTTCATCTTCTTCATTCACTCACCATTGCCGAAATGAAAAGCTTGAAAATCCTCCATGGCCGTTTTGCTTAAAGCTTCATAATCTCCATCATTTCCACCCCCAAACACCAAAGTTTCTTCGCTAATTTTGATCCCCACCTCACAAGGAATAAGTAGATACTAAATTCAAGGGAGTTTGGTGAAGATTTAACAAGCCCCAACAATAGGTAAGTGTTTAAATTGATTTATTTCTTAAGTAAAGTTTATGGGAAGCTTGAGATGAACAAATTGATGAAGAAAATTTGAGGTGTTGATGAGTTGTTATTATGCACTAGTTAGGCAGCCATGGTACTTAAATATTTTGAATTATTTTCACATGCAATTGATGGGTATTGATGTTGATAAAAGTGAATAAAAGTTTTAGTAGGTTAATTCTTGGTGTATGTTAAAGTTGAGCACTTGAGTTGGAAATTTTGTTGAATTTAAAATTCTATGCATGAGTGCCTAAATGGACAGCCATGAAATTGTACACTAAATAAAATATTATTACATGTATTGTGAAGAATTAATGTTGACTAATGTGATTTAAAGTGTTGGTAAGTTAACTTCATGCATATGTAATGGTGGACCAAGTGGAAATTGAGTTTGAAGGCAATTATGGAGGCTTGACAAATATGGCAGCTTGTTAACTCTTTAAAGGATGCTGGAATTCATGAAGTTGTTTAATACATTGTGGCCCTAAAGTTTGCCAAATATGTATGTAAATTAGTAGTGAAGATATATGTTATGATAGTGGACATGTAAATGAGCGTGATTAAGTGATTAAATTGTGGTAATTGAGTTTGACAAATTCTGCACTTTATGGTGTATGTTAAAAGTGATTGTAAGCTGCCAAAATGATCAATAATATGTTTTGAAATATGTTTAGGTTAGGGTACAAACCAGAATTGGCATGAAGGTGAAGTTTGGTAAGTGTTAAAGGTGATTTTTGATGAGTATAAACAAAATGCAATAGGGCAGTTTGTGTTTTGGGCTTAGAACCTTAAGTGTGTGGCTCCAATTGGTATGAAACCAATTGGAGGTGAAACTAGGCACAAAATGTGCCAACTTTCATGAAGGAAGCATGCCAAAATTCTGCTTGTAAAGTAACCTGAAAAATGACCAAATCCAGATTAGTGCAATTAAGGCCTGAAAATTTACCATTTGGGCAGCAGTTAGTGTTTAGGCCATAACTCACTCTAAACAGGTCGAATTGCCCTGAAATTTTGACCATGAATAGTTCAGACCCATATCTATAAGTCTTATGAAGCCACCAAAACCCAAAAACGACCATAAGCAAGTCAAACAGCTTGCACAAGTTCGGGTCCAAAAACTGGCCGAACCAAAATTGACCTAAAATGACCTAAAGTGACCAATTTTGATGCATTTTGACCAACAATAGTAAAATGACCATAACTTGGTCTACATAGCTCAGAATGATCTGAAATTTTGCCCCGCGTGCAATAGGACATAGATCTACAAGTTTGTAGTTTTGACCAAAACCCAAAAACAGAGGGAACTACGTCGTCCGGCTAGGTCAAACTAGTATCTCGGAATCCAGCAAATTGCAAGAAAATGCAATATACAAGGAAATGAATTTGGTAACATGTACAAACCCTAAAAGACTATTGAATGTGAAAAATTAGTAACATTAAAACCTAATTTACCTAGAACGCATTTAGGGTTAACATATTAGGTTGACTAAGCAAATAGTAGAATTCAGTGAATTAATTATCGAGCATTATCGTTGGAGACAGTTTAAATGAATACTGAAACACTTCAAATTGTGTTTCTCAGTTAGCAAAGACTCAGGGAAAGGGAAGGAATCACTGAGTCAAGGCCAGGAGACAGTTATCAGAGGTTTGTGCACGACAGCTAATTCTTTTGAATTTTTCAATTAAAATGAATTATGACTATTTGTACATTATTGTTTTAAATTGTGGAAATGTGTTTGAATGAATATTTATTGGTTGAAAAGCATTGTAAATGTTTTGAAACTGTGAAAAATTGTTTGAATGATATTGATGGATACTTATTGATTGAAAGGCATTGGAAATGACTTGAAACCACAACTATCATGTATATTGACTATATTCCTCGCTAGCTTGTCTAGTGGGATAAAATGAATTCCCTCTCTGGCTGAAGTGTTGAGGTGTGTGCCTGTTAAGGACGAATAGAATGAGTACTCACATTTTTGCTAGCTAGCTATGTTATTCCTCATTAGCCATCGGCTTCTGGGACGAATTGAATACCTCATTAGCCATCGGCTTTTGGGACGAATTGAACTTTGGAACATGATTAAGCTGTGTGTGATTTATTGATATGTATTGTAAAATTGTTAAATGGAGTTTAAATTCTTATTGACATTCACTATCTTTTGAATTTAACTATATTTTGATTTCTGAGATTTATTGTGATATTGTAAAATAGAGTTTAAATTCCTTATGACATTTATTGTTTTGAATCTAACTATGATTTTACGTATCCACTATTTATATGATTTATGAATTGTGATTTAAAGTTGTATTTGGTAAATGTTGTACTGCGAGACATTGTCTCGGTGATAGCTTTCATTCTTATCGCGGTAGACAGACGGACAGGGCAGCAGACTAGGCTGCTAGAGCATTCAGCGAGAGAGCATCGGGTATATTGAGTATACTCCATTTTGCAGTTTGTACTATAATATATATTCACTGTATGTATATTTTGTTCTTGGTTTGAGCAGTTGTAAAATAAAATTGTACCTTGAAGTTGTAAAATGAATTATGAGTTATTTTGACTTTTAAAATTTGTACTGTATCTCTTTAATCTCAATCTTTGAAAAATTATTGTGGAATTGAGTTGAGGAAAATATTGTGCTGTTTAACTGTTGGAGTTGAGATTGAGAAATATATTGAAGTGTTTTTCTGAGTTTCTGAAGAACTGTTTTATCCAAAATACAGATGACACTCTGCCAAAATTTTTATAGAAATTCCTAATAATTCAAATGTGTTAGTTCTATCACTTCAGTTCAAAAAGTTTTTAACACCTGTAAATAGTGCTCACCACTGTAAAAAGAAGTAAGAAAAGTTTTAAAATTCCTTGTAGTGTATTTAATGGGTTATCAGTAGACGAAGTTGGTAATTCATTAGGTATACTACGGGATCATGTTATGCCTTACAGACGGGTAGGGTGTGACATACAGTCGGGCCTTCGACACTTTGTGGAGTTGGGGCCTCAACTTGTACTTTCGCCATCACGGACTGTTCTATTGTCTCATTCTTCTCTTCCATATCTTTTCACAAGATTTTCTATTCCTGTATAACCAACATAAGGAGATTCCTCTCCATTAGTTCATATTTATGATGTAAATCTACTATATGTATCAAACATTTGAGTAGTTGTAGTTACCAACAAAAAGATTTCAAATTCACAGTTCGAAATTTACTTTAAAACCATTGCTCTGATACCACTAAACATGTCACACCCTACTCCCCTGTAAGATGTAACATGATCCCGTAGTACACCTAATGAATTACCGTACTTCGCCTACCGATAATCCATTAAATATACTACAAGGGATTTTAAAACAATTTTCATGAAATTTAAATCATCGATTAAAATCGTGTTATAAAATTTTTCAAAATTTCGGCAAAGTGCGATTGTATTTTGAGAAAAGCAGTTATTCAAAACCTGCAAAGAACTCACTTCCAATATGTTTTCTCAAATACAACTTCAATAACTTCATTTGAACCCATAATTCAAATCTCAATAATCAAATCAATCTCCTCAAAAAAGAAACATTTCATTGATTATAAGACTCAAAATTAATATTGCAAAACTATTCAGATAAATGAAATCCCAAATTTACATTTACAATAATTTACATTTAATTACATACCAAAATATTGTACAAGAATTTTTATACAACTGCTCAAATAATTTACATACATATTATTACATGCATACATCAAAACTTATGTACATGGGTATACCTATGATATACCTGGAGCTGATCTGAATGTGTCTTCAAAGAAACTTACTCACTGCTCTATGCTATTCTTACCTGCGATAGCATACAAAGCTATCGCTGAGTGGTGAACTCAGTAGTGCACAACTATAATTTAAAACATAGTACAATAGACATTGACAAAATTTACAGCAAATAATTTGGAAATCTGAATACTCATCAAATTCCAAAACTCAAAATATTCATTGCCAATAATGTAAATCATTTGTATAAAATGACTTTGATCACGAAATTCAATTTATCAAATCATAACTAACCATTTAAGATAATTCCAACAAAATCAATTATACATAAATCATAACTGAAATCACAACTCTTTACTATTCAAAAACATTCTGTATCTCAAAAACCATGCTGTATCTCAAAAATCATGCTGTATCTCAAAAATCATTCTTTTTCTAAAAAATCATGCTGTATCTCAAAAATCATTTTATCTCACTAACTATGCAAGACTAATCCGAAAGGGCCATATTCGAAGTGATTCTAACTCCCTATGGTCGGGGAGGTTGAATCAGATTCTAACTCCCTATGGTCGGGGAGGTCGAATTATCGTGCACAGTACACATCACAATAATGAATCTTCTGCAAGGGCCATAACGATAAAAAACTTAGATCTAACCTCAAATCAGAGGAAAATCTAAGCCTGTGCACGTACCATGGCAATCAAAACACAACTAACTCCATTGTCTTCTCAACAAATGAGAGAGACGGGTAATAACCTAGTCAAGCATCTATAGTGAGATATAAAACAATATCACAATCCTTTTAGTGAGTATAAATTACAATATAATTCGATTCAAATTCAATTCCAATATCCAATAATTTTTATGCTCATCACAATTCAAATCATAAATTTACATTTTTCCATAAAAATTACCATCACAATTCAAAACATGTTCTATCACAATTTTCCAAAACATAATTTATTCAATCCATAACAATGATTAATACTAGTGGAAATACCATTTCACAAAGCTAAATTCATACATACTATAACAATTTCAATAATCATTGAATTAAATCCAATGCTTGTTAAACATAATACATAAGAAAAATATGTCATTTAATCATATGAAATATTCAAAACAAAATCAGTTAAAAACTAGTTGTGCACAAACCTCTGATAACTGTCTCTTGGCTCTGACTCAGTGTTTCCTTCCCTTCCTTGAGTCTTTGCTAACCGAAACACACAATTTGAAGTGTTTCAGTACTCATTTAAACTGTCTCTAACGATAATGCTTGATAATTAATTCACTGAATTCTATTATTTGCTTAGTCAACCTAATATGTCGACCCTCGATGCATTCTAGGTAAATTAGGTTTTAATGTTACTAATATGTCACATTTGTAGCCTTTTAGGGTTGGTACATATTACCCAATTTATTTCCATGTATTTTGCATTTTATTGCAATTTGCTTGATTCCCGGATACTAGTTTGACCTAGCCGGACGACCTAGTTGCCTCATTTTCGGGTTTCAATCAAAACTACAAACTTGTAGATCTATGTCTTATTGCACGTGGGGCAAAATTTCAGGTCATTCTGAGTTATGTAGACCAAGTTATGGTCATTTTACTATTGCTGGTCAAAATGCATCAAAATTGGTCACTTTAGGTCATTTTAGGTTCGGCCAGTTTTTGGACCCGAACTTCTGCAAGCTTTTTGACTTGCTTATGGTCATTTAGGGGCTTTAGTGTCTTCATAAGACTTGTAGATATATGTCTTAACTATTCATGGTCAAAATTTCAGGTCAATTGGACCTGTTTTGAGTGAGTTATGGCCAAAATACTAACTGCTGCCCAAATGGTCAATTTTCAGGCCTTAAATGCACTAATCCGGATTTGGTCACTTTTCAAGTTACCTTTCAAGCAGAATTTTTTTAAGCTTCCTTCATGAAAGTTGGCACATTTTGTGCTTAGTTTCACCTCCAATTGGTCTCATACCAATTGGAGACACACACTTAAGGTTCTAGGCCCATAACATAAACTGCTTTATTGCATTTTATTCATTACTCATTAAAGGATACTTTTAACATTTACGAAACTAAACATTCATGCCAATTATAGTTTGTACCATAACCTAAACACAATTCACAACATATTGTTGGTCATTTGGCAGCTTACAATCACCCTCAATATGCACCATTTAGTACAGAATTTTTCAAGCTCAAATTACAACAATTCAATCGCCTAACCTAGCTCATTTATATGTCCAACCTCACACCATCATACATATACCCAAGCTGCCATAACAACTATCACAATTCAACATTAATATTCCATAAACCAAACATGAAATAACATCTTTATGGTTCACCAAACCAAGCTGCCGATTCATGCATTACACTCCATTAATTTCCAAGCTTCCAATTTCAAATACACATTCACATATACTAATTGTACATCACCCAAATTAATTCCTACACACATAAACATTTAATTAACCTTAACCTTTTAATCTGCCATTCACAAGCAAGAATAAACTGTCCTCAAGGAGTTTCCATGGCTGCCAAAAATACAGCTCTCCTTTTAAACATCATACCTCAAAATTCTTTCCACAATTCAAGTACCCATAACCTCCTCACAAACTTTAATGAAGCAATAACCAAAAACAAAAACTTACCACTTTGGAAATTCTTCAAAACCTCTCCAAAACTTGGTCTTCTTACTGCCTATCTACTGCCCATTGTGTAAGGATCACTTTTAATAGAGAGACTTAATAGAAATTATGGCTTGAAAGTGAAGATTGGAGCTTTGCATGGGTGGCCGGCCATGGAGGACAATGGAGAGAAAATGAATTCGGCAAAAATCAAGAAATGAGGAAGATGAAAGTGAAAGTGGGCAGAATTTTGGCATTTTATAGTCCCACTTAGTGGTCCACTAATTGTCCATTAAGTATAATTAATATTATAATAATCAAATCTTATTAACATTTAAATTAATCCCCCTTAAGTCCTTTAATTACATTACTTGTAAAATTTCTTATTTCCATTGAATTTTAAAAAATTTAATACCACTTATTTTTAATGTACATTTAGGTTAAAAGACAATTCGGGGTGTCAAATGACCACAATGCCCCTGTTCGGGTTGCATTCCCAATTTTTCGGTAACACCGGGTTTTGTCCATTTTTTGATTTCTCACTTTTCTTTGTACTAATTAATTAATTTTTCTTTGATATTTCTAATGGTATTTATACTTAAATAGGGGTCTATTTAAGTCTTAAAAATATTTTCCAGGGTTCCCCGCAGTCCAGGGCTAGTCAACGGTCCGCGCCGTGACTTCGGTCTGATCACCCATCGCTAGGGTTCTCGGCCGCTTAACTTGGTTACATTTCTTTGCTATTATTTTTCCTTTGTTTTTCTTGTATTTTCTTTTCTTGTATTTCATTATTTTATGTCTCCTCACTCATATCGAAGTGTAGTTCTAGGCATCCTAGCTGTCCGGGCAACACTAGTCACTGGAACAGTAGAACGCACTACCGAACTTAGGGGTGTTACAATGTCTCCATGTTGAGGAGGTAGAGATCAGACCCCTCTCACATTTTGCCAGTGGAGGAGATCGAAGTGAATCCAGACCTGACATATGATGAAGAGCTCATAAAGATCTTGGCATATGAGGTAAAACAGCTGAGGAATAAGCAAATCCCTCTTGTGAAAGTGCTGTGGAACCATCATTCAGGCCAGGAGGCTACATGGGAGCATGAGGTGGACATGAGAAGGCGGCACCCATAGCTATTCAGAGAATGAAATAAGGTAAAATTCGAGGACGAAATTTATTTTTAAGGAGGGGAGAATTGTAACACCCCGAACCTCCGAGTTATGAATAGTACCATTTTTGGTTTGTGACTAGTACTATTTAAAGACACCTTGATGACCAAAAATAAATAGAAAATTAATTGAGATAGACACAATAAAAATTCAAGTGACCCAAAAATATAAGGATTCACCGGGTATATTGACAAAGAGGGATTATGACCGGATAAGGGGCATTTTGGTCAATTTACCTTAAGAGTTGACTTTTGATTGAAATATCAATTAAATTAAATGAAATTAATGAATATAATTATGGGGTAAAAATTGAAGAAAAATTCAAGTAAAATATGTAAGGAAAAATTTAAGAAATGAAAACTTAAACTTTCATTTCTATTATAACAAAATTAAAATGTAGGACTTATGAGCTTTTGATAATTAAATTTAATTATTTAACTAAAAGGAAAAATTAAGTGTAAATATAAAAAAAAAATTTAATTATCCTTATGACAATTAAAATTTATAATTTTAATAAACTAATTTTGGGGTTATATATATATATAAGAAGACAAATGTCTTCTTCATTTATATTTTTTCATAAGGTGCCACCACCCACTCCTCTCTCTTCCTCTCTCTTTCTTTTTCTCTTCTTCTAATTCTTTACCTCATTGATTTCCCCTCCCAAGTTTTAATTCTCTTAAATTCCCTTCATAAATCCCATAACCCACTAAAAGAAAAGATCAAAGAGAACTTTGATTGAGGCATTGGAGCAAGCAGAGCAAAAGAAATTGAAAGAAAAATTGAAGTTGGAAGGAAATCACTTGAGGTAAGTTTCTTTTCATGTTAGATTAGTTGTATAAGCCTTGAATAAGGTTAACTTATGATGAAATTTCATGATAAACTGAAAGGAAACATGCCTGAAACCTAAACTAGGGTTTTGTCCAACTTAGGGAAAATTAGGGGCTTTATGTATTTTAGTTAATTTGATGATAAATCAAAGTTAAATTGAAGTAGTATGCATGATTGGGAGTTGTAAGATTTCATGGGATTGCATAAATTGAATTATGGAAGATTAGGGTTAATGGGGAAATTGAGTTTTGGTGCTAGAGAGTAAAATTGGTGTGTGTAATGTTAAATTATGACCATTTGAGGTTTGTTTAGTTTGAATTGACATTGGGTTGATGAATGGAAGTAATGAAATGGTAGGATTAGGGAAAATTGCAAACTTTGGTATTTGCAAATTATGGGGTTTGTGCTAGGAAATGCGATTAATGTGTCAATGCTAAATTATAGTCATTTCGGGTGAATTAAATGTGAATTGAGGTTGGTTAGTGAGAATAATTGAAGAAATGAAAAATTGAACCTAGGGCAAAATTTGCACACTGAATTCAGTGTGTTTTATAGCTCATAAATTAAGCTACACAACTCCAATTGGTGTGAAACCAATTGGGAATGAAACTTAAGACATACGGCTAGAATTTTCAAACAGAGACCTAGCCTAGAAACTGCCCAGAAATTTCCTAAAACTTGGCTTGAACTTGGAGACAGAAATCTAGAACCTGCAGAATTTGACCATATGAACAGTAAAATTTGTATGACCATAACTCTCTCTAGAAAACTCCAATTTAGGTGATTCTTGAACCGATGGAAACCTAAGACATAATAGAACATTTCATATGAAGAACTTGAGGCCAAATTATGGACTTAACCCAATCAAATTGCTAAGAAAAGTTGAATCACCGAATCTGCAGAAATCTAGAAATCTGCAGATTTACCATATGAACAGTAAACTTTGCATGGCCATAACTCTCTATAGAAAACTTCAATTTAGGCAATTCTTGAATCGATGGAAACCTAAGACATAGTAGAACATTTCGTATGAAGAATGTTAGACCAAATTATGGACTTAAATTGATTAAATTGCTGAACGAATTTGGATCAATAAATCTGCCAGAACTAAATCTGCAGGATGAATAGTGACATAAATAGTAACAGTGTTTTGGTCATAAATTGAGCTACACAGCTCCGAATTAGGCGATTCAAAAAGAAAAATAATGTTAAGACTTAGATAAACAATTTTCCTGAAGAACACCTCATCAAATTATGATCGAAACTAGGTAAAAATTGGGTTCAAAAATTGGGGCACCAAGTTGTCCAAAATTAAAACTCTCTAAATTTTGCAAAGCTAATTTACGACGCATTAGACATTCATCTAATGAGTTCTTGGCAGCAATTGAGATTAGTATTGAGATATTCTATTTATGTATTTTCAGTAGAGAAAGAGGTTGGGACGGACAAGGAATAGTGAGTAAAGAGAAAGGAGAGCATTGAAGGTTTGTGGACAACTAATCTTTTCTTCGTTTTTAAACTTGTAAATTGCTTGGAATGTGTTTATTTGAATGAGTTTTCTTTGAACAAGTTTACTTTGACTGAAATATAGTTTTTCTCTTGCATTTGAGAAATTTGGGTGTTGCCACCTTTATATGGATATTATGATAAATTTAAATGTGTTTATTGGTTTATAAATATGATTATTGAGTGGGAAATTTTTTGGAAACTGTTTTGAAACCACGGTTAGCATGACAGTCCTTTTCGGAACTCCCCAGCATGACAGTCCTTTTCGGAACTCCCCAGTAGTAACGGTTACTTGGGGTTAATAATTGATATTGATTATGTCTCCCATTAATAACAGTTAGTGGGGTCAAACTATATGAGTACTTATTAGCTAGCTAGCCCTTCCCACATTAATAACGGTTGTGTCATGGCCTGAACTGTGTGTTGATGTTGGCAATACTAATGCTTTATGAATTGTGATTTATGAAGTGTGATTTCTCATTTGAAATGTTATTCCAATAAATGGCTCTTATGAACTTAGAACTATTGTGAAGTTTTCATGCTTAAGAAAAATATTATTTATTATGCTTTAACAAATTGTGTTTTACCTTAAGTTTTAAAGTCATTAGTTGTGCACCACTGAGTGATATACTTAGTGATAGCTTATTTATGCTGTCACAGGTAAGGGAAAGGAGAAGGCTGCCGAGTGAGAGACTTGGAAGCAGCATTTTGGTATTGATTGTGCGTATTTACGTTAGGTATACCCTTGTGATTCCTTTGGATTTATTTTGTACCTATATGTATGGATGCACGGACATTGAGCAATTTGTATTAAAAAGCACTGCATTACTAAAGTATTTTGAGTTTGTAACTATTTGTATTGTATTTTGAAGCTTATGGAAATATAACTTTTGCAATATTTAGTCTATCATTATTTCCAATGAATGTTTACATTGAATTTTAACTATTCCCATGCAGTTTTCTACAAAAGAATTGAGAAGCTCAAAAGATATAATTTGTTTAAAATCCCTTATAACATAACTAATAGGTTATCAGTAGGTGTAGTTTGGTAATTCATTAGGTATGCTACGGGAACATGTCATGCCTTATTAGGGATAAGGTGTGACATGTTTTAGTGGTATCAAAGCTTTGGTTTTTATACAAGTTTTGAAATTGCATGTTTGAAAAGTTTTGATAAGTACAACTACTCAGCTGTCATTAATTGATACATATAGTGCAATACATCATAAATATGGACTAATGGAGGGAAATATCCTTCTGTTGGTTGTCCAGGGAGTAGAATTCTTTGTGATTCTGTGTGGAAGAGGGTGATCACATAGTAGAGCAATCTATAGCAGCTGTGGTACAGGGGGAAGCCCCAGCTCCTCAGAATGTCAGTGGATCACCTGCACCTATCCCACCCATGCCGTTTCCTGCTTAGTTCGCTTGGTAAATGGTTGTACTATTTTAGCAAATGGCTGGCAATATACCAGTCCAAGCTCCTATGCAAGCACCTCCAGTGCAACTACCATCCCCAGCTAGACAATATGACAAATTAATGAAGTTTGGGGCAACAGAGTTCAAGGGTACAGTGGACCCATTGGAAGCTGAGCAATGGTTAGAGCAGATGGAGAGAGTATTATAGAAACTGCACTACACCGATGATTTGAAGTTCGAATACTCGGTCTCTCTACTACATGGAGATGCATATGAGTGGTGGAAGACCATTCCTCATAGTTTGGTTGAGCCCCTTGTGTTGACATGGGATGACTTTCTCAGAGAATTTATACAGAAGTATGTTCCCGACACATATGTAGATATGAAGCTACAGGAGTTTCTCAGTTTGAAGCGAGGGAATAGGACAGTAGCCGAGTATGAGAGAGACTTTTCCCACCTCAGCCACTATACTGGAAGCCTACTCACTACTAGTAGAGACAAATGCAAACAGTTTGAGGCCAGTTTAAGGCCTAGTTTGAGATAGCAAGTGGTTGGGTTTTAACATGACAACTTCTCTGGGTTGATATGACAGGCCCTTTAATTGGAAAGGATAGAACTAGAAGGGGCATCTGAAAAGGTAACCACTGAAAAAGAGAAGAGCAGTAAGCCTATAGGTAAGAGTCCAAGTAACAATCTGAGTAAGAGGAAGAGTTTTGGAGGACCAAGTAACAGAGGATCTAGTAGGGGAAGATTCTCAGGGCAGAGGCTACCTAGATCTGGACAGCAGACATCTAGGGCTTCCTTTCCTGCTCGTACCTGTGAAACTTGTGGCAGGAATCATGGAGGAGTGTGTTATAAGGCCATAGGAGCCTGTTACAAATATGGTTGAAGTGGGCATTTTGTTAGAGATTGCACTAGTGCTCGCAGGTCTGGGCCGCCTACCACTACTGAGGGATCTGTTCAAGGTTCAGCTTCTAGAGGACAACAGACAGCTAGTAGAGGCCAAGGTAGGGGTAGAGGTAACACTTCTAGCAGCCAAGGCACAGCGAGCCAACCAGAGCAGAGTGGTGCATCAGCCAAGGTGTTGAAGGAGCAGAAGCATGAAAAACACAAGTTTATACCATTGAATTCAAAAATGTTCACCTAGGGTCACATGCATCATGCAAGATTTATTTTTTATCTATTTGATTTAAATGATAAACAACATATTAAAACACTTTTAATATGTTTTTGGATCTGTATTTGCCATTTAAGATTTTAAAATTAATCATATTAATTTTAGAACCTTAGATTAAATCAAGAACAAATACGCTAACCTCCTGATGCACTGCAGTATATTTGTGTCTTTTGAAAGTGTCTTCAGGACACCAGATGTTGCCCCTCTAGCTTGTCCACACCAAGAACACCTATGGCAGCCTTTGCATAGCTTTTAAAGCTTTTTCTATTAATTAGAAAATCAAGTTCTTCCTTTTAAGAGATTGAAGATGTAAACAGGACACTAGAAACGATTTCTAGTATTTTTAATTCAAGAGATTGTTTGCTAATCTCTTGGAATAGATGAGAGATGAAGAAGAAGAGAGGAAGAGCTTAAAAGTGGAGGCACAAAGGAGGAGCAGCTACTGGTTGTGTTATTTTTTTTTCATAACAACACTTATATAGCTAGGTCAACACATTAAACCCTTGCCACATGTCACCTTCTGATTAGCTCTAGGTTTAATTGACCCAATCACATTGTGCCAAGTGTCAAACCTATGTTTAATCGTAATTTTAATAATCTTACATGATTAAATGACATTTTGCAAGCTTATGTGTAATGCCATGTGTCACCATCTCATGGTGCCACATGTCACCCTGTGAAATGACCAAAATGCCTCTGTGTCTTAATTTTAAGTTCTCAACCCAAAATAATTATTTCTCTTCTTCTAATCAATTTATATCAAATATAAATTAATTAATTAATCTTTATTAATTAATTTCTCATTAATTAAATTCATATTTAAATACTTTAAATATAAATTTAACTTATACTGTACATCCAATAACCTATATTTGGTTTTAAGTCATGCTAGGAACTTTACAATCTAATTGCAAACCAAATATATTTAATTAATCAATTAAACTCTTTAATTAATTAATTAAATCATATTTAATTAGGTGATTACTTGTGTATGTGTGTGACTTACTAGGCTCATCACTAATTGGCAATGAGATATGATATCAACTCTTAATATCATCAGAACACTTTTTTACCATAAATGATTTCTCTAAATCATTTTATGCACCTCATAGACCATGGTTAACACCTAGCATTGCATGCCATGGCCACCTAATCAGTAATAAGATTTATCTTAAATGAACCTATAATCATATGTTACCATGCACTAGAATCTTTCTGTTACAAAATCCCAACTCAAGCTGGAGTCATGGTTTATGTCAAACCCCATTTGCTAAGAATATTATGTTATCTTTTAATTCCAATTCTTGATTAAAAGATTTTCTCATCAAAAACTCTTTTCTGATTCAATCTATCTATCCTAGCCAGGAAATTGAAACATCAAGAACAATTAAATGAACATAGGATTTTATCTCTATTTACTTAGAGGAACAGATTCCATCTTGATCAACACCTACCTCCATATATAACTAGTAGGAGCCAACACATGCCCATATACCCATACACAGTACAAGTATGAAAGCAGTATCAAACTCAAACCACTTATATACAAGATAACTATATTATCTCAGGTCTAAAGATTATATGCACTAATATGATTTATGACAATGCATTAACAAGAATAAACTCCATGTGCTTATCATAAGTGTCATTGGTTCGGCCTACTTATCATGTATAAGTGCCTATCATGTTTGTTATGGCATGAGACTCACCATTCCATCTTATTTATATCTCATATAAATAACTTGGGAACAAACATAAATACAATCTTTTTGGATAAGTCAAATCCTTATTATGAAGTATCCTCGATTGTGAACTTATTTATGATACTTTGTGCTAGAAATACTGTCACTCATATTCTTAAAAACTTTAAGAATAGAATTTCTAACAAAATATCATTGGACCTTTTCTATTACACATAAATATATTATGTAAACGGAAAAGTGGAAGCACCTTTTATTAATAAAAACATGTATAAGATAGATACTAAATGATATGCTCTAGGGCATACTACTAACAATCTCCCACTAGCACTAGAGCAATTTATTATAATATCTTAGACCCATCTTCTCAAGATGTTAGTCTAGCTGAGTCTGTAACATAAGCTTAGTGAATGGATCAGCTAGATTTTCAGCTGATTCTATTTACTGCATGGCTACATCGCCTTGCCAACTATTTCTCTGATAATGTGGCAGTGCCTTTCTATGTGTTTGGATTTCTGGTGAGACCTGGGTTCCTTAGCCTGTATGACCGCTCTATTGTTGTCACAGTGTAGTGGAGTTGCTAACTCAATGGAAGGAACTACTATAAGTTCTGTCACAAACTTTTCTATCCAAACAGCTTCCTTTGCAGCATCTGATGAAGCAATATACTCAACCTCTGTAGTGGAATCTATAGTCGTACTCTGTTTGGAACTCTTCCAACTGACTGCACCTCCATTACAAATGAACACATATCCAGAGGTAGACTTTCTATCATCGATATTTGATTGGAAATCAGAATCAGTATAACCATCCAATTGCAAGTCTCCACCTCCATAGATCAAGAATAAATCCTTAGTTCTTCTCAAGTACTTAAGGATATTCTTAACAGCTATCTAGTGTTCCAAACCTGGATTGGATTGATACCTGCTAGTCAAACTAACAGCATATGCGATATCCAGCGTAGTACACAACATTGCATACATTAAACTTCCAATAGCCAAAGCATATGGAATCCTGGCCATTTTATCTCTTTCTTCAGGTGCCTTTGGAGACATCTCTTTAGAAAGGTGGATACCATGTCTCACTTATAACAATCCTCTCTTGGAATTAAGCATGTTAAACCTCTTTAACACCTTTTCCAAGTATAGACTTTGGGATAAACCGATTATTCTTTTCGCTCTATCTTTATAGATACAAATCCCAAGAATTTAGGTTGCCTCCCCTAAGTCTTTCATGGAGAATGTATTTGACAACCATACCTTTACAGTTGTCAACATACCTATGTCATTACCCATCAATAGTATATCATCCACATAAAAGACAAGGAAAGTGATAGTACTGTCACTAACCTTCTTATATACACATGGGTCATCCTCATTTTTGATAAAACCAAATGACTTAATGGCTTCATCAAAACGGATGTTCCAACTCCTCAAAGCTTGTTTCAACTCATAAATGGATCGCTTTAGCTTGCATACTTTGGAACCATCTTGGGATTCAAAACCCCTAGGTTATTCCATGAAAATGTTTTCTTTAATGTATCCATTGAGAAAAGCTATTTTGACATCCATCTACCAAATCTCATAATCATAGTATGCAGCTATTGCTAATAGAATCCTGATTGAATTAAGCATGGCAACAGGCGAGAAAGTCTCCTCATAGTCGATTCCTTGCCTTTGGCGAAACCCTTTCGCTACTAGCCTTACCTTATAGGTCTCTAACTTTCCATCAAAACCAATTTTCTTCTTGAAAACCCATTTGTTCCCTATAGGTACAATACCTTCAGGTGGGTCAACAAGATCCCAAACATGATTCTTATACATGGAAGCAATTTCGGATTTCATAGCATCAATCCATTTTGAAGAGTCTATATCTGATATAGCTTCTTCATAGGTAAGTGGATCATCTCCATGATCTACTTCTTTATGAGTAGACAACTCTTGTTCTTCTTCAAGAAGGAAACCATATCTCACTAGTGGGTGAGATACCCTGGTTGTTCTACGAGGAATAGCTGTAGATGTTTCATTAACGGGTGTAGGTTGACTAGATGGATCTATATCCATCTGATCTGTTGGTTGGTCAGAATTCTCCAATTTCAACTATATTTGCCTTCCTTTGCCTCCTTCTTGAACAAACTGTTGTTCAAGAAATGTGGCATCTCTACTTACCACAACCTTTTGTGAAGTAGGAAAATAAAAATAATATCTAAAACTATCTTTTGGATATCCAACAAATCGACCCTTTTCTGATCTGGTTTTCAATTCCTCATTGTTCAGCTTTTTAATATAAGCTGGACAACCCCAAATCTTAACATGCTTAAGACTTGGTTTTCCTCCATGCCATATCTCATAAGGTGTGGAAGAAACTGATTTTGATAGAATCCTATTCAAAATATAAAAAGCTGATTCAAATGCAAATCACCAAAAGGAGATTGGCATATCAGTATAGCTCATCATACTACGTACCATATCCAATAGGGTATGATTTCTCCTTTCAGATACACCATTCAACTGTGGTGTTCCTGGAGGAGTCAGCTAGGAAACAATCTCGTGCTCTCTCAAGTATTCATCAAATTCAGTACTTAAATATTCACCTCCACAATCTGATCGAAGACTTTAATACTCTTTCCTGTTTGATTTTCTACTTCAGATTTAAATTCATTGAACTTTTCAAAGGATTCATGTTTGTATTTCATCAAATACAAATATCCAAACCTTGATTTATCATCAGTAAAGGTAATAAAATAATGAAAAATCGCCTCTAGCCATTTCCTTAAATGGACCACATACATCACTATGTATTAGCTCCAAAATATTTTCATCCCTTAGCCTTTTTCCAACAAAGCATGATCTAATTATTTTGCCCTGAAGGCAAGATTCACAAATTGGAGTAGGCTCAGAGCCCAATGAGGATAGAATCCCCATTTTCTACAATTTTGCAATCCTATCTTTTGCAATA
This sequence comes from Hevea brasiliensis, assembly GCF_030052815.1. Classification (NCBI taxonomy): domain Eukaryota; kingdom Viridiplantae; phylum Streptophyta; class Magnoliopsida; order Malpighiales; family Euphorbiaceae; genus Hevea; species Hevea brasiliensis. The sequence goes on along the minus strand of NW_026614827.1, from coordinate 57,295 downwards.
TGACATAACCTTAAGTGCCAAATATATTTTGAACTTGAGTTGGTTTTCAACATGGCATTGCATTTATTTAGATCACTTGCATTCATTTTGTGTTTGTTATTATTATCCAAATAATAAAGACCATCATTCATATAACCCGAACCAACATATTTATTTCCAAAATAAATATTGCAAACATCATCTGTGAATTGAAATTCATACCCATTTCTAGTCAAACTAGATATAGAAATGATGTTCTTAAAAGCATCAGGTACATATAAAGTATTATCCAAACACAAAACATGTCCAAACATGTAAAAAGATTTAGATCCTATGGCTAAAGCTTCAACAGTTGAGCCATTGCCAATCCAGACTCTAACATCTTGAGAACGCAAGCTGCTACTATTTGCTAGTTCCTGCATATCATTAGAAATGTGAGAACTAGCACCAGTATCTAAAACCCAAGCTGTAGATGAACTATGAGTATCATCAGAATCTAAATAACAAGATATGGACATACCTTCCGAAGATGTATCCTTCTTGTCCTTCAGAGAAGCAAGATACTCTGGGTAGTTCCTTTTCCAGTGCCCATTCTTCTGGCAGTGGAAACACTTTCCTTTGCCTCCATCAGCTTTAGTCTTCCCTTTCTGTTTGGCTATTTTCTTAGAAGGACTAGGAATCTGAGGTTTCTTTTTCTTATTTCCATTTTTCTTATTGGACTTTCCATCAAAAGAAGATGTAATCAAGGCAATCTCTTTTCCTTTATTGCCCAACATATTCTTTTGGGCAATAACCAACATGTTGAGTAAACCAGCTAAGGTGCATTCCTGTTTAGTCATATGGAAATTTGTCACAAAATTCCCAAAAGACTCAAGAAGGGACTGAAGGATTAAATCTGTCTGTAGTTGGAAATCCATGTTGAAGTCAAGATGTTCCAACTGCTCAATCAACCTAATATTCTTGTGGACATGATCCACAACATTCTGTCCCTCATACATTCTCATGCGGAACAGCTGCCTAGATATCTCATACCTAGCATTCCTGCTGTGCTCACCATACAACTCTTGTAGGTGAAGGAGGATCTCACTCGCACTCTGCATGTTCTCATGCTGCTTCTGTAACTCATTACTCATGGAAGTAAGCATGTAACACTTAGCTCTCATATCATGCTCCTTCCACTTGTCCAAAGCTTCATGTTCTTCTTGAGTGGCCTCTGGGGGTAATATCCTATATGTTCAAGGTTCAGGACAAGTTTCAAATTTCTTAGCCAATAAGAGAGATTAGGTCCTGTCAACCTATTGCGATCAAGTATGCTTGCAAGGATATTGATGGTGGTGGTTGTTCTATGCTCATTTTTATCAGAAAATTAACTGCAGAAAATAACTAGATTAATTAGTAAATGTATTATGTAATTAACCAAAATGATTATGGTCTTTTAATCAAACTGGTCCTCCCACTAACTCAACGAATCCTACACTTCCAAAGTAGAAAACGAAAATCCTAGTTGGATGGATTTCTAGTAGGTGATTGAATTCTTATAATTCTATTGATCATCCTCAGGTACATCCATTATTGGAATTACAATAAACTATAAGTGAGCAACTCCTTGCCCATCACATCTCATGTGAGGTTCAATCATTTACCTAGAAGCTAATGTTCAAAATCTCAGATACATCCATTATTGACTTAGCTTGCATTAGTTAAGTTGATCCCATTGAGCCAATAATTATGTAAATAATTTTAACGTCCTCAGGTACATCCAATATTAGCCACCAAACCATTTACATATTTACAACATCTCATGCTTAACAATTATTCTTAAGAAAATCTCTTAAATTAATTGCATCTTATGCAACTATTTAAAATTTCTTAAAATAATTGCCCCAATGGAGGGCCCATGTTATAATTACTTTAATTATAGCATTTCCAACTTAATCATTTGTTTGGAAGATTTTATGGTCATCCTAATTACTATTAAGGTCTCACTTTGCACATTATCCATTTAGCATGAATATATCATATACTGCATACATTCACATACATCTCATGCATTCATGGACAATAAATAAATATGGTATGATCATGGACTTTTTAAAGGATTCAATTCTGAGCCACCAAGAATTGAATTAGGGCATTCCTAGGTGCATTTCATTCATTCATTTTACAAGAGTTGCTGAAGGAGTACATAATCAACACTTGATCTTGAATTCCTCCCACTGGTCCCACCAATGTTCTTGACCTCCATGAACTTCTTACAATATAATATTACATAGTAATCCTTGGCACACCAAGGCGAATTTACAAGAACTTAAATAAATGAAATTACAATCCAAAAATTATTACAAACTTAATAATACATGCCCAAAATAAATTAAATTAAATTAATTAATTTACAATCCCAAAGAAACATAAAAGAAATAAATCCAATCACATTGGTCTTTTATAGTCCATGATCATCCATCATGCATATCACTATTTAACAATTAAACAAACCATTCATACTTAAATTAAATTGAATATCTCATATTCAACTTAAAAATCCAGATTTGAATATGATTCAAATAAATTTAAAAATTCATATTTGAATCTCATTCAAACAAATTTAAAAATTCATATTTGAATCACATTCAAACAACCTTAAAAATTTAGATTTGAATCACATTCAAATAATTTTTAAAAAATCAGATTTGAATCACATTCAAACAATTTTTAAAAATTCAGATCTGAATATAATTCAAAAAAATTTGAAAAATCAGATTTAAATATGATTCAAACAACTTTAAAAATTCATATTTGAATCACATTCAAACAACTTTTAAAATTCAGATTTGAATCACATTCAAATAATTTTTAAAATTTTGATCTGAATCAAAATTTAGTTGTGTGATTAAAATTCTAATTAAATAATTTAATTAGACATAGGATGAGCTTTTAGATCATACAACAATTGCAAATTAAAAAGCCAAACCTTGAGCCACCCATGAAAGCTAAAATTGGCGTACCAAAGATGGTGTTCTTCAAGCATGCCGCCACACATCCATTGCAACAAGCAATGGATAAAACATCTCATGATCAAACACACAATTAAATCATATAATCAAAAATCTAAATGGCAAATATAGTGGCTCTGATACCAATTGTGGGAGCGGAAGCATGAAAAACACAAGTTTATGCCATTGAATTCAAAAATTTTCACCCAGGGTCACATGCATCATGCAAGATTTAATTTTTTTCTAGTTGATTTCAATGATAAACAACACATAAAAACACTTTTAATATGATTTTGGATCTGTAATTGCCATTTAAGATTTCAAAATTAATTAGATTAATTTTAGAACCCTATATTAAATCAAGAACAAATACACTAACCTCTTGATGCACTGCAGTTTATTTGTGTCTTTCAGATGCGTCTACAGGACACCAGATGTTGCCCCTGTAGCTTGTCCACACCAAGAACACCTATGGCAGCCCTTGAAAAGATTCTAAAGCTTTTTCTATTAATTAGAAAATCAAGTTCTGCCTTTTAAGAGATTAAAGATGTAAACAGGACACTAGAAACGATTTCTTGTATTTTTAATTCAAGAGATTGTTTGCTAATCTCTTGGAATAGATGAGAGATGAAGAAGAAGAGAGGGAGAGCTTCAAAGTGGCAGCACAAAGAAGGAGCAGCTGCTGGTTGTGTTATTTTCTTTTTATAACAACACTTATATAGCGAGGTCAACACATGAAACCCTTGCCACATGTCACCCTCTGATTGGTTCTAGGTTTAATTGCCCCAATCACATTGTGCCAACTGTTAAACCTATATTTAATCTTTATTTTAATCATCTTACATGATTAAAAGACATTTGGCAAGCTTATGTGTAATGCCATGTGTCACCATCTCATGGTGCCACATGTCACCCTGTGAAATGACCAAAATGCCTCTGTGTCTTAACTTTGAGTTCTGAACCCAAAATAATCATTTCTCTTCTTCTAATCAGTTTATATCAAATATAAATCAATTAATTAATCTTTATTAATTATTTTTCATTAATTAAATTCATATTTAAACACTTTAAATATAAATTTAACTTATACTGTACATCCAATAACCTAGATTTGGTTTCAAGTCATGCTAGGGACTTTACAATCTAATTGCAAGGCAAACCTATTTAATTAATCAATTAAACTCTTTAATTAATTAATTAAATCATATTTATTTAGGTGATTACTTGCGTATGTGTGTGACTTACTAGGCTCATCACTAATTGGCAATGAGATATGATATCAACTCTTAATATCATCAAAACTCTTTCTTACCATAAATGATTTCTCTAAATCATTTTATGCACCTCATAGACCATGGTTAACACCTAGCATAGCATGCCATGGCCACCCAATCAGTAATAAGGTTTACCTTAAATGAACCTATAATCATATTTTACCATACACTAGAATCTCTTTGTCACAAAATCCCAACTCAAGCTGGAGTCATGGTTTATGTCAAACCCCATTTGCTATGAATATTATATTCTCTTTTAATTCCAGTTCTTGATTAAAAGATTTTCTCATTAGAAACTCTTTTCTAATTAAATATATCTGTCCTGGCTTAGAACTTGAAACATCAAGAACAATTAAAGGAACATAGGGTTTTATCTCTATTTACTTAGAGGAACAAATTCCATCTTGATCAACACCTACCTCCATATATAACTAGTAGGAGCCAACACATGCCCATATACCAATACATAGTACAAGTATGAAAGCAGTATCAAACTCAAACCACCTATATACAAGATAACTGTGTTATCTCAGGTCTAAAGATTATATGCACTAATATGATTTATAATAATGCATTGACAAGAGTAAACTCCAGGTGCTTGTCATAAGTGTCACTGGTTCAGCCTACTTATCATGCATAAGTGCCTCTCATGTTTGTTATATGGCATGAGACTCACTATTCCATCTTATTTATATCTCATATAAATAACTTGGGAACAAGCATAAATACAATCTTTCTGGATAAGTCATGTCCTTATTATGATGTATCCTCGATTGTGAACCTATTTATGATACTTTGTGCTATAAATACTGTCACTCATATTCTTAACAACTTTAAGAATAGAATTTCTAACAAAATATCAATGGACCTTTTCTATTACACATAAATATATTATGTAAGCGGAAATGTGGAAATGCCTTTTATTAATAAAAACATGCACAAGATGCATACTAAATGATATGCTCTAGGGCATACTACTAACAGGTGTACACCATGCGCTAGAGGGATGAAGCTGAGACATCAGATGTTGTGGCTAGTACTTTCTCCATCTTTGGTAGAGATGTATATGTGCTGTTTGACCCTGGTTCTACACATTCTCATGCTACTGCCCATATTGCATGTTCTGTTGCCATTCCTTGCTTGAAAATGGATTATGGTGTGCTAGTGACTACTCCCTTAGGGCAAGAGGTTAGGGTGAACAAATTGTATAAGGATTGTCCTTTGGTGATCCAAGGACATACATTCCTGTCAAACTTAATTGACATGCCCTTCTGAGATTATGATATCATCTTGGGCATGGATTGGTTAGCCAGGCATCACGCCATGATCGACTGTAGACTGAAGACAGTCACTTTTGGTTCTCCCGAGTATGCAGACATAGTGATACATGGGGAGAGGCAGTTATTGCCATCCAATATCATTTTAGCTGCACTTGCTAGAAAGATAATTAGAAAGGGATGTGAAGCTTATCTAGCTCATGTGATAGACACCCAGGTGGGGAGTCTAGATGTTAAAGATATTCCTATGGTATGGGGTTTTTTGGATGTCTTTCCGGAAGAATTGTTTGGATTGCCTCCGGAAAGAGAGGTGCAGCTTAAAATTGAGACTACGCATGGTGTGGGGTCAATCTCTATCACTCCTAATAGGATGGCACTAGCTGAGTTGAAAGAGTTGAAGGTGCAATTACAAGAATTATTAGATAAGAGTTTCATTCGCCCTAGCGTGCCACCTTAGGGAGCACCAGTATTATTTGTGAAGAATAAGGATGGTACTCTCCACTCCTTCAAAATTTATATTTAAACTGTTTAAATATGAATTTAATTATGACAAATTAATTAATAGAGATTAATTAATTAATTAATTAATTTATATTTGATATAAATTGATTAGAAGAGGAAAAATAATTATTTTGGGTTGAGAACTCAAAATTGCAACACAAGGGTAATTTATTCATTTCACAGGGTGACAAGTGGCACCATGAGATGGTGACACATGGCACCATATAAGCTTGCCACTTGTCCTCCAATCATGTAAAATGATGAAAGTTAAGATTAAATCTAGCTTTGACACTTGGCTTAATGTGATTAGGTCAATTAAAATTTTCAGCCAATCAGAAGATGACATGTGGCAAGGGTTTTAAGTGATGACCTAATTTTATAATGTGTTGTTATGAAATAATAACATAACAATCTGATTTTCTCAAAGAGGTGCTGCCACCCTTGTCTTCTTCTTCATCTCTTCTTCTTCTTCATCTCTCATCAATTCAAAGAGAATTGCTAACATTCTCTTGAATTAAAATTGCTAGAAATCATTTCTAGTGTCCTATATACATCTATAACATCTCTAAAGGCAAAACCTTAATTTCTAATTGATTGGAAAGGCTTGAGAAGCTGTTCAAGGGGCTTCCATTAGTGATCTTGGTGTGGACAAGCTAGAGGGACAACATCTGGGGTCTTAGGTGCTTCACAACTACAGTGCATCAAAAGGTCGGTGCACATGTTCTTGATTTAATCTAAGGTTCTAATGAATTAATTTGTTAATTCTAAAAATCTTAAATGGATCCAAATAAATATTAAAAGAGTTTTAATAAGCAATTGAACATTGAAATCAATAGGTAAAAATTGAATATTGAATGATGCATGAGACCCTAGAAGAAAATTTTTAAATTCAATGTTCTAATTTAATAATTTTTCATGCTTTTGCTCCTTTAGTATATTGGTGGTTTGAGTTTGATACTGCTTTCATACTTGTACTTTTTATGGGTATATGTGTATGTGTTGGCTCCTACTAGTTATATATGGAGGTAGGTATTGATCAAGATGGAATCTGTTACCCTAAGTAAATAGGGATAAAGTCCTATGTTCTTTTAATTGCTCTTGATGTTTCAAGTTCCTAGCCAGGACAGACAGATTTGGTCAGAAAAGAGTTTCTAACAAGAAAATCTAATTAATCAAGAATTGAAATTAAAAGAGAACATAATATTCATAGCAAATGGGGTTTGACATAAACTATGACTCCTGCTTGAATTGGGATTTTATAATAGAGAGATTTTAGTGAATGGTAACATATGATTAAAGGTTCATTTAAGTTATTCCTTGTTACTGATTGGGTGGCCATGGCATGCTATACTAGGTGTCAACTATGGTCTATAAGATGCCTAAAATGATTTAGAGAAATCATTTATGGTAAGAAAGAGTTCTGATGATATTAGGAGTTAATATCATATCTCATTGCCAATTTGTAATGAGCCTAGTAAGTCACATACAGACACGTGATAATCACCAAGTAAAATGTGATTTAATTGATTAATTAAAGAGTTTAATTAATTAATTAATTAATTAGGTTTGGTTTGCAATCAGATTGCAAAGTCCCTTGCATGACTTGAAATCAAATCTAGGTTATTGGATGTATAATATAAGTTAAATTTATATTTAAAGTGTTTAAATATGAATCTAATTGTGAGAAATTAATTAATGGATGTTAATTAATTAATTTATATTTCATATAAATTGATTAAAAGAGGAGACATAATGATTTTGGGTTGAGAACTCAAAATTAAAATAGAAGGGTAATTTGGTCATTTCACAAGGTGATATGTGGCACTATGAGATGGCGACACATGGCACCATATAAGCTTGCCATTTGTCTTCCAATCGTGTAAAATGATCAAATTCAAGATTAAGTCTAGCTTTGATGCTTGGCTTAATGTGATTAAGTCAATTAAAATTAAGATGCAATATGGTGATGACATGTGGCAAGGGTTTTAAGTGATGATCTAACTATAAAAAGGAAAAGAAAGAAAAATAAAGCACACTCTTCTTTGTCTCAAAGGTGCTGCCACCTTGAGCTCTCCCTCTCCCCTTTTTCTTTTCTCATCAATTCAAAGAGAATTGCCCAAATTCATTTGAATTAAAATTGCTAGAAATTGTTTCTCGTGTCCTATACATATCTACAATCTCTCTGAAGGAAAAAACCTAAATTATAATTGGTTAGCAAGGCTTAAGAGGCTGATTTAGGGGCTGCCCATTGGTGATCTTGGTGTGGACAAGCTAGAGGGACAATATTTGGGGTCTTATGTGCTTCCTAAAGGTGCTAATTACATCAATAGTGCATCATAAGGTTAGTGCACATTTTCTTTTTACAAACTAGGGTTCAATTGAATTGATTTGTTAATTAAAAAATCTTAAATGGCAAACATAGATCTTAATACATATTAAAAGTGTTTTAATATGCAATTGAGCATTGAAATTAATTCGGCACATAATGGATGTGGTATGATGCATGAAACCCTCAAAGAAATTTTTTGAAATTCAATGCTCTGATCTAACAAATTTACATGCCTCCGCTCCTTCACACTCCTACCCTTGGCTCAAGCTTTCAAGGTAGAGGAGATGAAGGAGGAACAAACCAAAAGCAAGCTGGAGAAAAACACTGAACAGGCAAAACTCAAACCTCTTCCCTCTACACTAACATACGCATTCCTATACTCAAATTCTAAATATCCTATTATTATTAATGCTAGTCTTTCTGAAATAGAAGAGGAAAAATTGCTAAGGGTGCTTAGGACCCATAGTAAGAGCATAGAGTATAAAATAGAAGACCTGAAAGGGATTCATCCTTCCATTTGTATGCATAGGATACCTATGGAAGAAAATAGTAAACCCACTATTGAACATCAAAGAAGACTTAACCCAAACATGAAAGAAGTAGTGAAAAAGGAAATTTTGAAACTATTAGATGCAGGTATTATATACCTGATCTCTGATAGCAAATGGGTTAGTCCAGTGCATGTAGTGCCTAAGAAAGTTGGGACAATTGTCATTCAAAGTGCAAACGATGAACTAATCCCAACTAAGGTTGTTACTAGTTGGTGCATGTGCATAGATTATAGGAAATTGAATAGTGCCACCAGGAAGGACCATTTTCCCCTTTCTTTCATAGACCAAATATTGGAAAGATTAGTAAAACATTCCTACTTTTGTTATCTAGATGGGTATTCGGGATTCTTCCAAATTCCTATTCACCCAGAAGACCAAGAAAAGACCACATTCACATACCCTTTTGGAACCTTTGCATATAGAAGAATGCCCTTTGGTCTTTATAATGGCCTTGCTACCTTTCAAAGATGCATGATGGCTATTTTTTCTGATTATATTGAAAATATCATGGAAGTATTTATGGATGCTTTTTCTGTTTATGGCACCACTTTTGATGAATGCTTAGCTAACTTATCCTAAGTGTTAGAAAGATGTGAAGAATCAAACCTAGTCTTGAATTGGGAAAAATGCCACTTCATGGTAAGAGAAGGCATAGTTCTTGGTCATTTGATATCAGAAAGAGGGATTAAAGTTGATAAGGGGAAAGTTAAGATTGTTGAGAAAATATCAACACCAATATCAGTCAAAGAAGTGCAAAGCTTTTTGGGACATGTAGGCTTTTATAGAAGATTCATCAATGATTTTTCCAAAATAGCTAAACCATTAACAAATTTATTAAGTCAAGATGTTCCCTTTGATTTTGATGAAAATTGCCTTGTTTCATTCAATAGGATAAAAGAAGCCTTATTCTCAGCACCCATTATGCAACCACCTGATTGGGAGCTACCATTCAAAATCATGGGTGGTGCAGGTGATTATGCTGTGGGAGCAGTACTTGGACAAAGGAAAGATAGAAAACTCCATGCCATTTATTACACTAGCAAGACACTTGACCACGCACAAATTAATTATGCTACCACAGAAAAGGAATTCCTAGTAGTAGTGTTTGCAATTGACAAATTCAGATCCTATCTTCTTAGATTAAAGTCATTGTATACACAGACCATGCTGCTATCAGGTACCTTTTGAATAAAAAGGAAGCGAAGCCAAGGTTGATTCGATGGATCTTACTACTTCAGGAATTTGACCTTGAAATCAAGGACAAGAAAGGGGCTGAGAACATGGTTGCCAACCATCTCTCAAGGCTAAGACACAAGGACTTAGAAGAAGCCAAAGAGTTGCCAATAGATGACTCATTCCTGGATGAATACCTATTAGCCTTATCCCAAGTTCCTTAGTATGCTGATTTTGTGAATTTTCTTGTGTGCAGGGTTTTACCACCCAACATATCTTACTAGCAAAGAAAAAAATTTCTGCACGATGTGCGATACTATAAATGGGAGGAACCTCTACTGTACAAGAGATGCAATGATAGATTGATAAAACGATGCACACCGGAAGAGGATATAGAGAGTATTCTCAAGCATTGCCATTCATCACCATATGGGGGACACTTTGGCATCACAAAAACATCAGCTAAAATTTTGCAAGTAGGATTTTACTAGCCTAATCTATTTAAGGATGTGAGATCCTTCGTGTTAGCTTGCGATCAATGCCAAAGAATAGGTAACATTTCTAGAAGGAATGAAATGCCACTGCACGATATACTTGAGGTAGAACTATTTAATGTGTGGGGGATAGACTTCCTGGGCCCATTCCCCTCTTCTTTTAGAAGCAAGTATATTATGTCAAAATGGGTAGAAGCAATAGCCACGCTAACTAACGATGCTAGAGTGGTGACAAAGTTCCTTAAGAAGAACATTTTCATAAGATTTGGTACACCATGAGCGATAATCAACAATGGAGGAAGTCACTTCTGCAACTAACAATTCGAAACACTATTGAAATAGCATAGAATGACTCACAAGGTGGCCACACCTTATCATCCTCAAACCAGTGGTCAAGTAGAAATTTCAAATAGGGAGCTGAAATGAATCCTAGAGAAAATAGTAAACCGCTCAAGGAAGGATTGGTCTGTGAAGTTAGATGATGCGTTATAGGCATACCACACTGCATATAAAACTCCAATTGTAACAACACCCTTCGACTAATTTATGGGAAATCATGCCACCTCCCTATCGAACTTGAACACAAAGCCTACTGGGCGATTCAGACCCTGAATTTTGACCTCAAGGCTGCTGGTGAAAAAAGACTGCTACAGCTCAATGAGTTGGAAGAAATCCGACAGGATGCGTATGAGAATGCCAAAATCTTCAAAGACAATACCAAAAGATGGCATAACAGACGCATAGTAAGAAAAGAAATAAGAGAATGAGACCTTGTCATACTCTTCAACTCTAGACTAAAACTTTTTCTAGGGAAGTTGAGATCAAGATGGTCAGGTCCATTTAAGGTTATGCGAATCCAGCATGGAGCTGTGGAAATCTAGAGTGAAACCTCAGGAGCATTCAAAGTGAATGGGTAAAGGCTGAAACCATATTTTCAGGGAGAACCCATAGGGGAGGGAACCAACTATACCTATAACAACCCTCCAGACAGACTGTGATAGAACGAAGGCAGAGTCGAGCTAATGACTATAAACAAGTGCTCTTTGGGAGGCAACCCAAAATTTCTATATTTACTTTACTTTATATAATTTCCTTTATTTTAACTCTTATTTTTGTTTTATGTTTGTTCATGCTCTATTTCGTAGGCACCCCAAGTCCCAATTCTATAAAAAGCAGGAACCGAGGGCAATAAAGGAGAGGAGACATCAAGTCTAAACCACATAAGAGGAGACCGTACAAAACTAGAGAAGTAGCTCTGTTGCTGACTTTTACATTCATTTTATGCATAGTAGTAAGCATAAATTTTTCATATGGGGAGAATTGAAGAGTCAGAAAGTTACACGAGTCATGTATTGATTTTACACGCCCTGTGTAACCTTTTGGAATCCGGGAAAAACCCTTGCACAAGCACCAGAAACTTACACGGGTTGACCCCGTGTAAGTTTACATGATGCGTGCTTTGATAATGGAGAGAGAAACTTTAAATTTGAAGTAAACAGAGGGTTATATGGCTGTTAGTAGTATGCCCTAGAGCATATCATTTAGTATGTATCTTGTACATGTTTTATTAATAAAAAAGCATTTTCACTTTTCCGTTTACATAATATATTTATGTGTAATAGAAAAGGTCCATTGATATTTTGTTAGAAATTCTATTCTTAAGTTGTTAAGAATATGAGTGACAGTATTTATAGCACAACGTATCATAAAATGGTTCACAATCGAGGATACTTCACAATAAAGACATGACTTATCCAGAAAGATTGTAATCATGTTTATTTCCAAGTTATTTATATGAGATATAAATAAGATGGAATGGTGAGTCTCATGCCATATAACAAACATGATTGGCACTTATACATGATAAGTAGGCCGAACCAGTGACACTTATGACAAGCACATAGAGTTTACTCTTGTCAATGTATTATCATAAATCATATCAGTGCATATAAACTTTAAACTTGAGATAGCACAGTTATCTTGTATATAGATGGTTTGAGTTTGATACTGCTTTCATACTTGTACTGTGTATGGGTATATGGGCATGTGTTGGCTCCTACTAGTTACATATAGAGGTAGGTGTTGATCAAGATGGAATCTATTGCTCTAAGTAAATAGAGATAAAATCCTATGTTCATTTAATTATTCTTGATGTTTCAAGTTCGCGCCCAGGATATAAAAATTTAATTAGAAAAGAGTTTCTGATAAGAAAATCTTTTTAATCAAGAACTAGAATTAAAAGAGAATATAATATTCATAGCAAATGGAGTTTGATGTAAACCATGACTCCAGCTCGAATTAGGATTTTATAACAGAGAGATTCTAGTGCATGGTAATATATGATTAAATATTCAATTAAGGTATTCCTTATTACTGATTGAGTGGCCATGGCATGCTATGCTAGTTGTTAACCATTGTTTATGAGATGCTAAAAATGACTGAGAGAAATCATTTATGGTGAGAAAGAGTTCTGATGATATTAAGAGTTAATATCATATCTCATTGCCAATTAGTGATAAGCCTAGTGAGTCACACACATACACAAGTAATCACAAAGTTAAATGTGATTTAATTAATTAGTTAAAGAGTTTAATTAATTAATTAATTAGGTTTGGTTTGCAATTAGATTGCAAAGTCCCTAGCATGACTTGAAACCAAATCTAGGTTATTGAATGTATAGTATCAGTTAAATTTATATTTGAAGTGTTTAAATATGAATTTAATTATGAGAAATTAATTAATAGAGATTAATTAATTTATTTATATTTGATATAAGTTGATTAGAGGAGGAGAAATAATTATTTTTGGTTGAGAACTCAAAATTACAACATAAGGGTAATTTGGTCATTTCACAGGGTGACATGTGGCACCATGAGATGGTGACACATGGCACCGTATAAGCTTGCCATTTGTCTTCCAATTATATAAAATAATTAAAGTCAAGATTAAATCTAGCTTTGACACTTGGCTTATTGTGATTAGGTCAATTAAAATTCTAAGCCAATCAGAAGATGAAATGTGGCAAGAGTTTTAAGCAATGACCTAATTATATAATGTGATGTTATGAAAGAGTGTAATAACAATCTGCTATTCTCTCATATGTGCTGCCACCTTTGAGCCTCTCTTCCTCTCTTCTTCTACATCTCTCATCAATTCAAAGAGAATTGCCAATATTCTCTTGAATTAAAATTGCTAGAAATCATTTCTAGTGTTTTGTATACATCTACAACCACTCTAAAGGCAAATCCCTATTTTCTAATTGGTTAGCAAGGCTTTAGAAGCTGTTCAAGGGGCTACCATTAGTGATCTTTGTGTGTACAAGCTAAAGGGACAACATATGGGGTCCTAGGTGCTTCACAAAGGTACCAAACACAACTACAGTGCATTAAAGGTTAGTGCACATATTCTTGATTTAATCTAGGCTTCTAATGAATTAATCTATTAATTCTAAAATCTTAAATGGCAAACATTGTGACACCCCTTACCCGTGTACAGTATACCCAAGTAAGTAATGCCACATGGTGTACCGGCACATTCTAATATACCTTAATTAATTTATATCATGCTTGTGAATATAATTTATGAAATATAATTTATTTTAGCCATTTATCAAAAGTATTATTTATTTGAGGTTCCAAAGATTTTAAAGAAAATTCGGCGGAATACCGGCTAAAAATGGAGAAAACAGTTCTTCGGAACCTGTTAAAAACACTTCCAATATTTGTATTCCCTCATTTCAAACTCCAATATCCAAAATCTCAACAATATTTCTCAATTTCAGTTCTCAACAACCTTTTCATTTCTCAAACATCCATCACATGTGATAATCAAGTATAAATCACAAATAAACATTTACTTTTCCATTCACAAATAAAATTTTCATAATTTACATGAACATTAATATACATTACACAAGTTTAATTACATATGAGAAAATCAAAATTTATTACAGAATGCCAAAATGACACCTAGTGTCCTACCAATGCACTGCAGAAGTTGAGGTGACAAGGACACTGTGCAGAACTGCAGGATGGACTCACCCAGTCTGTGGTCTACTGGGCTCACGATCGGGATCTCAGCACTACGCTGCGTGGCAAAAGCAACGCGCTAAGCAATAATGCTTAGTGGTGCAATAATATAATAAAAGAAAATAGCAAGAAAATAAATGTGTATAGAATGTGTATGCTTTCTTTGTTTGGTATTGGTATATTCATTATTCCATTAACTTTGTTCACTTTTATTCATTTGGTTGCCCCAAGTAACCTACACTAGACGACTGGACTGGATAACGGGTAAACTGGCACTGGGTACCTAGTACCTCGGGCCGTCACACCATCGGTCACATATGCATCTCCCGGTGTGCAATGACTAACAATGTAAATAATATCAGGCACAAGGCCAAGTCTCAATACAAAGTCAGAATGGCTAAAAGCCATGAAATCACAGAATGGCATATCGCCATGTGCAGTACTGCTAACTGAACCCTATTGGCATGCCAAACTATCCAAACCAATCATGTTAGGTATACTAGGGCATTTGAAACTTTTAAATTCTTCCATTTGTGCATTTCAAGTTTTGATGTCACTATTCACCTCATTGGTCAACAAAAATGTTGACTTTTGGATAGAAAATAGGTGTATTGGTTTTAACACCCCAAACATACCACATTTTGTATTTAAAACTTGTTGGAATTGATTGCCATTTCCATTTCTCAACTTAATTCTAAGAGGGCAGAAATTTCAGTTTTTGAGACCCAAATTTACTGTTCCATTGGGCCCTGTTGCAGTGGGAATTTGAGGAAATGACGAACACGAAAGTTGTTCCTTATTTTGTCTAGTTGAATTTCCTTTTTTGAATCACTCCATTTGGAGTTTTGTAGCTCTAGATATGGTCCAAAAACCACAGCTAGCCGGATTGCCAATCTGCAGAATTGACCATATCTACAGTTACATAAACATTAAATAGAGTCACTTGGTTGGATGGGCTATGGCCATAATTTGGGGTAAGTTCCTTCATGAAAGTTGTTTGTCTATGTCTTAACTTATTTCTGTAAATATTTCAGGTCAATTGACAAAATCTACAGTGAGTTATGGCCAAATGAGCGATTCGTTGATTTGGTCATTCTGCAGAATCAGTTGCAGGGTATCCGGATTGGGGCCAAGTTTTGGTCCTCTTGCTTTGGTCTTTTGGGCATGGTTTCTCCAGTAAAAATGTGTCATTATAAGCCTAGTTTCATGTCCAATTGGCCAAACACCAATTGCACCAACACAGCCAAAGTTATGGCTGTGTAATTGGACTGGATTCTCAGTCCCCATTCTGCTGTCTTTAGGCAGCATAGTCATTCTCTTTGCCAAGCCATTTTTCAGTCCAATTTATGGTCAACATACCTCAAATGGTCACTAATTGACCATTAGAGTGTTCTTTAACAGTTTCATAAGCCAAGTCAAAGTTTCACTTCTCAAAACCCTAATGTCCAACTCAATTTACCCATAAACCTCAATTAGCACACTAGTTCAACATCCATGCATATTCATACCTTAAACACCATTTCTAGCTCACTTTAAGTCCATTAAAACAATCAAACCCATTCCTCTATTAGGGCTGCCGAATTCTATGGTGGACATACACATGAATTTGTTTCATTTATTTCACAATTTCTCATCCATTACAAGCCTCAATCATGGAATTAATGAGTTTTAACTACATATATGCACTAACCTCTTGTAGGGAGATTTTTCCCAAGCTCAAAACTTCACTTTCCTTCTTCTTCTTGGCTGCCAAAAGCTTCCCCAAGAGATATGGTCAAGGTTTAATGAAAGGGGTTAGGGTTTAGTGGTGTAACAAAGGGAGAAATTAAGCTTGATTGAAAAAAAATCAATGGAGGTGTCTAGGGCATGTTTCGGCTGGCTTTTGGGGAGGGAGATGGCTGCTGCAATTTTTGTTATTTTGGTCTTCTTTTAGTCTCTTTTATTTGTTAGTCAATTAGTTGCTTAAGTGTGATTGGTGGAAAATTTTAAATGACATCACAATGATGTCATAAATAAGTCTTTTTCCCATTTTCCTTTCTTTTCTCCACTACTCATTTTCAATTTAATTTCTAGTAATGTTTATTCATATTTTATGTCATATTAATTATTTACTCAACTGGACAAGTTGGCCAAAAATCACTTGTGAAGGCGAAATGACCAAAATGCCCTCCGTTTGGCTTAACGGGTCAAAATTGTCTGTACCGATTGAAAATTTTTTCTAGGTATTTTCTTGGCATTCTAATGCCATGGGAACCTCAATAACCCTTCTCTGGAGTCCCAAAAATTAATTTATAATTTTTCCCTCGGGTCTAAGGCTCCTCGTTGTGAGAACCGCAACTTCCCTCTGGTTACCCATCGCTAGGGCACCGGCTCGTTTAACTTGGTTGTATTTTATTTCTAAAATTTTTACTAAATTTTTCTTATCAATATTTTAGTTAATTATGATTCCTGACTTTAGTTTAAATATTTTTGGACATTCTAGTCATGGGACCGACATCAGTCACCAGGAGGATGGGATGTAGAGTAGCACGGGAGGGTGTTACAACTCTTCCCCTCTAATTTAAATTTCGCCCTTGAAATTTACCTGATGCAAACAGTTGAGGGAACTGTTGCCTCATCATCTCTTCACTTTCCCAAGTTGCCTCCTCGGTGTTGTGGTGCCTCCATAGCACTTTCACCAGTGGAATCTGCTTGTTCCTCAACTCTTTCACTTCCCAAGCTAGGATCCGTAGAGGTTCTTCTTCATACGTCAAATCCGGTTGTATTTCAATTTCTTCCCTGGAGATGACATGGGAAGGATCTGAGCGGTATCTTCTGAGCATGGATACGTGAAACACATAGTGGATCTTGTCTAGCTCTGGAGGTAAAGCTAGCCTATAGGCCACTGGACCCACACGTTCAATGACTTCATATGGGCCAATGAACCTAGGGCTCAACTTACCTTTCCTTCCAAATCTCAATACCTTCTTCCACGGTGAAACCTTGAGGAACACTTTGTCGCCAACCACATATTCTATTTCTTTTCTCTTCAGGTCGGCATAAGATTTCTGTCTGTCTGAGGCAACCTTTAAGTTGGCTTTGATTGATTTTACCTTATCCTCAGCCTGTTTCACAGTGCAGTCCTACGATTTGTCTTCTCCCAATTCGATCCGACCTGCTGGAGTTCTACATTTTCTCCCATACGATTGCTTCATATGGGGCCATTTGGATGCTAGCTTGGTAGCTATTGTTGTATGCAAATTACGCGTTGGGAGGTATCTATCCCAACTTCCCTCAAATTCAATGACACAACTCCTCAGCATATCCTCAAGGACCTGACATATATTTCATGTTATTGTTATCATTTCAGTTCAATATTTATATTAATTCAATTGGTTCAATTGTTTACCTGGATTACTCTTTCTGATTGCCCATCCGTCTGAGGATGGAAAGCTGTGCTGAAGTGGAGTTGTGTACCCAAGGACTCATGCAACTTCTTCCAAAATCTCGATGTGAACCTTGGGTCTCGATCAGATATGATGGAAAGTGGAATTCCATGCAGTCTAACTATCTCACTGACATACAATTCTACTAACTTTTCCAGTGAGTAGTCAGTCCTAATTGGCAGAAAGTGTGCTGACTTAGTCAATCGGTCCACTATCACCCATGCTGCATCATGTTTCTTCCGGGTGAGAGGTAGACCACTTACAAAATCCATGGTGACCCGATCCCATTTCCATTCAGGTATGCGTATAGGCTGTAGCAAACCTGATGGAACTTGATGTTCTGCCTTGACTTGCTGACATGTCAAGCATTTAGTCACATAGTCAGCTATGTCCCTCTTCATACCAGGCCACCAATACTGAAGCTTCAGATCATGATACATCTTTGTACTTCCTGGGTGCATAGCATATACACTGGTGTGTGCCTCTTTTAGAATACTGGCTTTCAATTCCCCATTATCTGGTACACACAGTCTTCCTTTGTAGTGCAGACACCCATCTGCTTTCACCTCATAGTCAGCTGCTTTTCCCTCTGGGATTTTGCTCATAATAGCCATTAGCTTCTCATCTACCTTCTGCCCATCTAAAATCTGCTGTAGCAGGTTTGGCCTCACTTGCAACTCAGCCAAAATAGCTCCATCTCGAATCAAAGTGAGACGGGCATTCAATGATCTCAAAGCTGTGATGGACTTTCTGCTCAAAGCATCAGCAACTACATTTGCCTTCCCAGGATGGTAGTCAATTACACAATCATAGTCCTTCAAGAATTCAATCCATCGCCTCTGTCTAAGGTTGAGCTCCTTCTGGGTTGGCAAATATTTGAGACTCTTGTGGTCTGTGTAAATGTAGCACTTTTCACCATACAAGTAATGCCTCCATATCTTCAGTGCGAAGATAATTGCTGCAAGCTCTAGATCATGGGTAGGGTAATTTTGTTCATGTGGCCTTAGTCGCTGGAAGCATAAGCGACCACCTTCCCCTCTTGCATCAGTACACACCCTAACCCATTATGAGAAGCATCACTATAGACCACAAAGTCCTTTCCTGATACTGGCTGTGTTAACACTGGTGCCTCTGTCAACATAGCCTTCAACTTCTCAAAACTGGTCTGACACTTGTCATTCCAGTCAAATCTGACATTCTTGTGTAATAGCTTGGTCATTGGAGCAGCTATTAAGGAAAATCCCTTCACAAATCTTCTCAGAATACCCACTAGCCCCAAGAAGCTTCTAACCTCGGTTGTATTTGGGAGGGTTCCATTCCATCACTGCTTCTATTTTCTTTGGATCCTCACTATTCCCATCAGGTGACACTATGTGTCCAAGGAATGCAATCTCATTCAGCCAAAAGTCACACTTGGACAACTTAGCATACAGCTCCTTTTCTCTCAGGGTTTGCAAAACAATCCTCAAATGCTCATCATGTTCTTCACTGGTCTTGGAATACACCAAAATATCGTCAATAAAGACCACTACGAACCGATCTAGTTATGGATGGAAGATACGGTTCATAAGGTCCATGAATGCATTTGGTGCATTTGTTAAGCCAAAGGGCATCACGAGAACTCATAATGCCCATCTGGGTCTCGAATGCGATCTTGGGCACATCTACATCCTTCACCCTCAGCTGATGATACCCTGATCTGAGATCAATCTTAGAAAATACTCCTGCTCCCTTCAACTGATCAAACAGATCATCAATTCTAGGCAACGGATATTTGTTCTTCCACCACTTTATTCAGCCAGGTAATCAATGCAAAGCATAAAAGTCCCATCCTTCTTTTTCACAAACAGCACTGGAGCTCCCCATGGTGACACACTGGTGTGTATAAACCACTTATCAAGCAACTCTTGCAACTGAGTTTTCAACTCCTTCAATTCGATGGGTGCCATCCTGTAAGAGCAATGGAAATGGGTCTTTGTGCAGTTGTCTCAATAGCAAATTCAACTTCCCTTTACGGTGGCAAACGGGCAACTCTTCGGAAATACCTCTCGGAAGTCTCTTCGTGGGTATATTACTCAGTGCCGGCTTAGCACGCTAGTATCCACCACATGTGCTAGGTAGGCTTCACCTTTTCTCATCATTCGTCTTGCTGTGCATTTGAGATGACATTGGACAAGAAATCTGTCCTTTCACCCACAACTGTAATCTCATTACCCTCAGGAGTTTTCAGAGAAATTCTCTTCAATTTGCAATCAACTATTGCCTGATGACGTGATAACCAGTCCATTCCCAAAATCACATCAAACTCGTGGAAGGGTAACTCAATCAGGTCGGCCGAGAATTCATACCCCTGAATCCTTAACAGGCAACCCTTGTACACTTTGTTCACTACCACACTGTGACCCAATGGATTAGTGACCAGAATGTCTTGGTCACTCTCCCTACCGATATCCCCTTTCTACGGGTAGGTTGATGCAAATGTATGAGTGAGTGGATCTGGATCCACCAATGCATCTGCAGAGTATTGTAGAGGAGAACGCACGATGACGTCCGGGGCATCTTGCTCCTCCCGAGCTCTCGGGGTATAATTTACAGTAGGTGGCACATTATCGGCCTCTCTGGCTCGAGATCTGAGCCTCTGTGATGGTCCCACTGCGTCGGACTTACGATTTTCTACCTCTGTAGTGCGGGAGCAGTGCATCTGCTTGTGTTGGAGCGGTTGTAGTAGTTCTGCGTGGGCGGTTCCTCGGTGATGCTCTGTCGACCCACATCTCAAGCGGGCACCGATTACTCTCAACATTCCCCCTTGTGCCATTTCCGGTGTGGACATGCGAGAAGATGTTGGGGCTGGTCCTGAACCCCATCCACTGGAGAGCTGCGATGGTGTGGTGGCCTCTCCTAGGGGTGGCGTAACTGGGCCTGAGACTAACCACGACCATGTGGCTGACTTGAACTGCATGCGGGTGGACCTCTGAACTTCTTCCTAGGTGCGGGAGCTGAACTAGGCGACCGGGCCCCTCTTCTTTGTCTCTCATGCAGTGCGCTCACTTATTCTTACTTTTTCAACCCCTTATTGCGGCTTCCACTAACTTGCTAAATTCCGTGATTCCCAAGGCGGTGAGCTGGATCTTGATGTTGTCATTTAGTCCCTCTTCAAATCTCTTACATCTTTCAGCTTCATTAGGGACTATCTCCCTTCCGTAACGGCTTAATCGGACAAATTCCTTCTCATACTCGGCCACAGATAGCTGTCTCTGCCTCAGGTTAATGAACTCTCTTCTTCTCTCTTCCAGGTATGCAGTACCCATATATTTCTTCTTGAACTCTGAGAGAAAGAAGTCCCAAGTTCTGACTTAGGCTGCACTTCATCGGACACGGTGTCCCACCATTCGTAGGCATCATCTTGCAACAAGGATCTCAGCCTTCTAGATTTTGCTCTGAGGTGCAGTGGAGTTGTTTTAAGACTCTGCCCATTCTGTTCAACCAATTCTCGGCTGCAACAGAGTCATCTTCTCTCTTACCGAAAAAGTCCACTGCTCCAAACTTTCTTAGCCTTTCCAAGTGTGATTTCTGCTGTGGAGCTGGTGGTGGTGGTGGTGGTGCTGGCATTACTCCAGCCATTTGTCTAAAGAAGTCAGCCATTTGTTGGATCATGGCCTGTGGAGTCTGAGCAGGCTCTGCTTGAGCTGGTGGAGTAGGTTCTCCCCTACCCCCAGTCTCAGCTACTGCAGGTGGAGCATGACTCTCCACTTCCTCCTCAACTGCTCTCTGAGATGAAGGATCCATATCCTATTCAAAATAAGAAAGACAAACAGATCTGCATTAGTGTCACCTCGACTCTTACAAATGCAATGCATGGTATGGACTCAATCTAGGCCCAGAAACGCCTAAACCGTGCTCTGATACCACTAAATGTGACACCCTTACCCGTACAAGATACCCGAGTAAGTAATGCCACACGGTGTACCGGCACATTCTAATATACCTTAATTAATTTATATCATGCTTGTGAATATAATTTATGAAATATAATTTATTTTAGCCATTTATCAAAAGTATTATTTATTTGAGGTTCCGAAGATTTTAAAGAAAATTCGGCGGAATACCGGCTAAAAATGGAGAGAACAGAAACCTGTTAAAAACACTTCCAATATTTGTATTCCCTCATTTCAAACTCCAATATCCAAAATCTCAACAATATTTCTCAATTTCAGTTCTCAACAACCTTTTCATTTCTCAAACATCCATCACATGTGATAATCAAGTATAAATCACAAATAAACATTTACTTTTCCATTCACAAATAAAATTTTCATAATTTACATGAACATTAATATACATTACACAAGTTTAATTACATATGAGAAAATCAAAATTTATTACAGAATGCCAAAATGACACCTAGTGTCCTACCAATGCACTGCAGAAGTTGAGGTGACAAGGACACTGTGCAGAACTGCAGGATGGACTCACCCAGTCTGTGGTCTACTGGGCTCACGATCGGGATCTCCAGTACCTATGCGTGGCAAAAGCAACGCGCTAAGCAATAATGCTTAGTGGTGCAATAATATAATAAAAGAAAATAGCAAGAAAATAAATGTGTATAGAATGTGTATGCTTTCTTTGTTTGGTATTGGTATATTCATTATTTCATTAACTTTGTTCACTTTTATTCATTTGGTTGCCCCAAGTAACCTACACTAGACGACTGGACTGGATAACGGGTAAACTGGCACTGGGTACCTAGTACCTCGGGCCGTCACACCATCGGTCACATATGCATCTCCCGGTGTGCAACAGAACAGCTAACAAGCTGTAAATAATATCAGGCACAAGGCCAAGTCTCAATACAAAGTCAGAATGGCTAAAAGCCATGAAATCACAGAATGGCATATCGCCATGTGCAGTACTGCTAACTGAACCCTATTGGCATGCCAAACTATCCAAACCAATCATGTTAGGTATACTAGGGCATTTGAAACTTTTAAATTCTTCCATTTGTGCATTTCAAGTTTTGATGTCACTATTCACCTCATTGGTCAACAAAAATGTTGACTTTTGGATAGAAAATAGGTGTATTGGTTTTAACACCCCAAACATACCACATTTTGTATTTAAAACTTGTTGGAATTGATTGCCATTTCCATTTCTCAACTTAATTCTAAGAGGGCAGAAATTTCAGTTTTTGAGACCCAACTTTACTATTCCATTGGACCCTGTTGCAGTGGGAATTTGAGGAAATGACAAACATAAAAGTTGTTCCTTATTTTGTGTAGTTGAATTTCCTTTTTTGAATCACTCCATTTGGAGTTTTGTAGCTCTAGATATGGTCCAAAAACCACAGCTGGCGAGATTGCCAATCTGCAGAATTGACCATATCTACAGTAACATAAACAGTAACTAGAGTCACTTGGTTGGATGGGTTCTGGCCATAATTTGGGGTAAGTTCCTTCATGAAAGTTGTTTGTCTATGTCTTAACTTATTTCTGTAAATATATCAGGTCAATTGACAAAATCTACAGTGAGTTATGGCCAAATGAACAGTTACTGTTGATTTGGTCATTCTGCAGAATCAGTTGCAGGGTATCCGGATTGGGGCCAAGTTTTGGTCCTCTTGCTTTGGTCTTTTGGGCATGGTTTCTCCAGTAAAAATGTGTCATTATAAGCCTAGTTTCATGTCCAATTGGCCAAACACCAATTGGACCAACACAGCCAAAGTTATGGCTGTGTAATTGGACTGGATTCTCAGTCCCCATTCTGCTGTCTTTAGGCAGCATAGTCATTCTCTTTGCCAAGCCATTTTTCAGTCCAATTTATGGTCAACATACCTCAAATGGTCACTAATTGACCATTAGAGTGTTCTTTAACAGTTTCATAAGCCAAGTCAAAGTTTCACTTCTCAAAACCCTAATGTCCAACTCAATTTACCCATAAACCTCAATTAGCACACTAGTTCAACATCCATGCATATTCATACCTTAAACACCATTTCTAGCTCACTTTAAGTCCATTAAAACAATCAAACCCATTCCTCTATTAGGGCTGCCGAATTCTATGGTGGACATACACATGAATTTGTTTCATTTATTTCACAATTTCTCATCCATTACAAGCCTCAATCATGGAATTAATGAGTTTTAACTACATATATGCACTAACCTCTTGTAGGAGATTTTTCCCAAGCTCAAAACTTCACTTTCCTTCTTCTTCTTGGCTGCCAAAAGCTTCCCCAAGAGATATGGTCAAGGTTTAATGAAAGGGGTTAGGGTTTAGTGGTGTAACAAAGGGAGAAATTAAGCTTGATTGAAAAAAAATCAATGGAGGGGTCTAGGGCATGTTTCGGCTGGCTTTTGGGGAGGGAGATGGCTGCTGCAATTTTTGTTATTTTGGTCTTCTTTTAGTCTCTTTTATTTGTTAGTCAATTAGTTGCTTAAGTGTGATTGGTGGAAAATTTTAAATGACATCACAATGATGTCATAAATAAGTCTTTTTCCCATTTTCCTTTCTTTTCTCCACTACTCATTTTCAATTTAATTTCTAGTAATGTTTATTCATATTTTATGTCATATTAATTATTTATTCAACTAGACAAGTCGGCCAAAAATCACCTCTGAAGGCGAAATGACCAAAATGCCCTCCGTTTGGCTTAACGGGTCAAAATTGTCTGTACCGATTGAAAATTTTTTCTAGGTATTTTCTTGGCATTCTAATGCCATGGGAACCTCAATAACCCTTCTCTGGAGTCCCAAAAATTATTTTATAATTTTTCCCCCGGGTCTAGGGCTTCTCGTTGCGAGAACCGCAACTTCCCTCTAGTTACCCATCGCTAGGGCACCGGCTCGTTTAACTTGGTTGTATTTTATTTCTAAAATTTTTACTAAATTTTTCTTATCAATATTTGAGTTAATTATGATTCCTGACTTTAATTTAAATATTTTTTCGGACATTCTAGCTGTCCGGACCGACACTGGTCACCGGAACAGTAGGATGTACGGAGTAGTTACCGGGAGGGTGTTACAAACATAGATCCAAATTCATATTAAAAGAGTTTTAATATGCAATTGAACATTGAAATCAATAGGTAAAAATAAAATCTTGCATGATGCATGAGACCCTAGAAGAAAATTTTTGAATTCAATGTTTTTATCTAATAATTTTCATGCTTCCGCTCCTTCAATTGGTATCAGAGCCACTATATTTGCCATTTAGATTTTTAATATCTAATTTAATTGTGTGATTTGATCAAAAGTTGATTGATTCATTGCTGGTTGCAAAGAATAGATGGCGGCATGCTTGGTTGTGCACCATGGTGCGCATGGTTTGAGCACCACCATAGTGCACATGGTGTCACACCCTACCCCTCTGTAAGGCATAACATGATCCCGTAGTATACCTAATGAATTACCAACTCCGTCTACTGATAACCCATTAAATACACTACAAGGGATTTTAAAAACTTTTCTTACTTCTTTTGCAGTGGTGAGCACTATTTACAGGTATTAAAAATTTTGGTGAACTGAAGTGAAACAACTAACTCATTTGGTTTATTTGGAATTCCTGTAAAAATTTTGGCAAAGTGCCATTTGTATTTTGGACAAAACAGTTCTTCAGAAAACCTGTAAAAAGCACTTCAATAATTTTCCAAATCTCAACTCCAATACATTTCTCAACACAACAATTTATCAATTTAATTCCATAGAAATTTTTCAAAGTATGAGATAAGGAAATATAATACAATTTTTACAAGTCAAATAACTCATAATTAATTTACAACTTCAAGGTACAATTTGAATTTACAACTGCTCAAACCAACAACAAAATATACATACGTGAATATACATTCTGACAAAATGCCAAATATGGTATACTCACTATACCCAAAAATCTCTCGTGTATTAGCGGCCTAGTCTGCCATACGCAATCTCTCTACTGCGGCGACAATAAAAGCTATCATTTGAGACAATGTCTCAGTGGTGCACAACATTAACCAAATACAAGTTTAAATCGCAATTCATAATTCAAATAAATGATGGATACGTAAAACCATAATTAAATTCAAGACAATAAATGTCATAAAGAATTTAACACAATATCACATTAAATCTCAGTAATCGAAACATAGTTAAATTCAAAAGACAATAAATGTCAATAAGAATTTAAACTCCATTTCACAAATTATCAAATCGCATAATAACATAATTTAGTCAAATAATTTAAGAATACAGTGTTGCCAATTCATTCACAACTTAAGCCATGACACAATTTTCCGATCAATGCCGTGTTGTACACCACGACAAAGCAATCACAACCTCACTAATCGAAATCAATGAGGAAGGGGAGCTAGCTATATAATGAGTACTCATCCGATCACCTCAACTGGTAAACCAAAGAGGGAAAAATAAACGATCACGACTCCATAAATGGAGAAGGAAAATAAACGATCACAACCCCATAATTGGAGAAGGAATGATACGATACTGTCATGCTAAGTGTGAACACAAAATCAATTCCAAACATTTTATTCAAATGATTCGTGAGAATCCAATAAATTTCCAAAGTCATAATTTCATTCACAAAATGGCAACACAATTCATAATTAACTTCGATTTCCACAAATCACACTAAACTAACTTTCCCACAATTTCAAACCATTTACAATGCTTTTTAATCAATAAGTATCCATCAATGTCATTCAAACAATTTTTCACAGTTTCAAATCATTCACAATATTTCTAAATCAATAAGTGTCCATCAAACTCATTTACACAATTTAAAACAATAATATACAAATAGTCAATATTTATTTCAATTGAAAATAATTCAAAAGAAATAGTTGTTGTGCACAAACCTCGATGTTGTCCCCACAGTGCGGACTCGGTGTTTCCTTCCATTTTGCTGAGTCCTTGTTAACTGAGAAACACAATTTAAAGTGTTTCAGTGCTAAATTAAACTGTCTCTATCGATGGTGTTTGGTAAATAATGCACTGAACTCAATTATTCACTTAATCACCTAATATACCGACCCTCGTTGCGTTTTAGGTAAATTAGGTTTTAGTGTCGTTAATATGTCACATTCGATAGGGTTTTAGGTTTGGTACGTTTTACCAAAGTCATTTCCTTGCTTAGTGCACTTTAATGCAAATTCTTTGGATTAGGGACCTTTGGTTTGACCTAGCCGGACGGCCTAGTTCCCTCGGTTTTCGGGCTTCGGTCAAAACTACAAACTTGTAGATCTAGGTCTTATGGACCGCGGTGAAAAATTTCAGGTCAATCCGAGTTAAGTAGACCGAGTTATGGTCATTATACTATTGCCGGTCAAATGGTACCATTTTAGGTCAATTTTAGGTCAAATTGGTCAATTCTGGTTCGGCCAGTTTTTGGACCCGAAATTGTGCAAGTTGTTTGACTTGCTTATGGTCATTTCTGGGCTTTGGTGTCTTCATAAGACTTGTAGGTATGGGTCTTAACTATTCTTGCTCAAAATTTCAGGTCAATTGGACCTGGTTTGAGTGAGTTATGGCCTAAACACTCACTGCTGCCCAATTGGTCATTTTTCAGGTCCTAATTGCACCTAATCCGAATTGGTCATTTTCTTAGGTCACCTTGCAAGCAGAATTTTGGTATGGTTTCTCAATGAAAGTTGGCACATTTTGTGCCTAGTTTCACCTCAAATTGGTCTCATACCAATTGAGGTTACACATTTAAGGTTATAGGCTAAAATGTACACTGCCCTCACTATGCCTTTCACACCCCACTTCAAACACACATTTAACTTGCAAAGTTTACTTCCATACCCTACCAATCTGTTTTGGTACATTACCAAAAGCATTATCTACTTTACATTAACATTATTTTGGGCAGATTACCATTACCCTCAACACACCAAATATCATTCACAATTACAATTTCTAATTACCATTACAAACACACCTAACCATTACAAATTTTACATACACTTTACAATATCAATCTACATACATCTCATCAACCTTCTAGGTCAATATTCTGCCCACACTTCCTTCTTCAATATATACCATTACTCAAGTGTCCCCAAGCTGCATAAACCATTCTTCAACATCAAAGTGCCATCCAATTTACCAATTCCCATCCAAGTGCATAAATCACCATATAAACATGAAATAATTCACTAGGTTACTAATTCATCATGATCAACACCATTTCTCATCAATTATATGCAC
This sequence comes from Hevea brasiliensis, assembly GCF_030052815.1. Lineage (NCBI taxonomy): Eukaryota > Viridiplantae > Streptophyta > Magnoliopsida > Malpighiales > Euphorbiaceae > Hevea > Hevea brasiliensis. Next base: position 29,075 of record NW_026614827.1, on the reverse strand, counting down.
AAATATCTCATCAAAAACGTGACTCATGGCTGTCCAAAATGAAAACAACAATAACCCTTCAAACTCAAAATTTTCCTTCACCAAACCAACACCCATAACATGAACATAAACTTTAACAAAGAAATTCTCAAAAATGCAAACTTACCTTTAATTGTAACTTGCTAAACCTTCACCAAACTTCTCAAAATTGGTATCAATATCTTCCTTGTGATGTGTAGACCATTTTTCATAAAGCTACTTAAGTATTTAGAGATGAAATGAAGGGAGAAGATGAAGCTCATGCAAAACGTCAATGGTGGGTTCCTTCACTCTTCAATTCGGCAAGTTGAATGCAAATGAGGAAGATGACTTATTCAGCTGCATTTTAAGTGTACACATGTCCCACTATGTATTTAATTAATCCCTTTAGTGGTCCACTTAGTCATTTAATCATATAATAAGCTAAATTCCCACTTATTCCACATTTAATCCATGATTTCCACTATTTATTTTAGGTACCACCAATTTAATTTTTCATTTTATTTTCTAAGTGTAATATTATATATTTTTAATGGACATTTAGGTCAAAAGACACTTCGGGATGTCAAATGACCATAATGCCCCTGTCAGTGGCATTCAGATTTTTCAGTATTCTGGGTTTTGTCTGTTTTTCGATTTCTCACTTTTCTTTGTACTAATTATTTAATTTTTCTTTGATCTTTCTAATGATATTTATTCTTCAATAAGAATCTATTTATGTCCTAAAAATGTTTTCGGGTTCCATGATCGAGAGCTAGTCAACGGTCCACGCCGTGACTTCCCAGTGCGGTCACCCCTCGCTAGGTTTCCCGGCTCACTTACTCGGTTACATTTCTTTGCTATGATTTTTCCTTTATTTTTCGTGTACTTTCTTTTCTTGTATTTCATTATTTTATGTCTCCTCACTCATATTGAAGTGTAGTTCTAAGCATCCTATTTGTCCAGGACAACTGGTCACCGTCTGTGAGCACTCTGAACTTAGGGTGTTACACATGGTATTGGTCTTCAATTGTGCAATTGTTATATGCTTGATGTCCATAATTATGCCTATGTCTAATTAAATTGTTTAATTAGAATTATAATCATGCAATTAAATTTGTTTGAATGTGATTCAAATATGAATTTTTAAATTTGTTTGAATATGATTCAAATATGAATTTATAAATTTGTTTGAATAAGATTCAAATCTGGATTTTTAAGTTGAATATGAGATATTCAATTTAATTTTAGTGTATACGTTTTATTTAATTGTTAAATGGGGATATGCATGATGGATGATCATGGACAATAAAAGACCAATGTGATTGGATTTATTTCTTTTATGTTTCTTTTAGTTGTAAATTAATTAATTTAATTTTAGTGACATGTATTATTTTTTGGGTTGCAATAATTTTTGGGTTGTAATTTCATTTATTTGGTTCTTGTAAATTCGCCTTGGTATGCTAAGGATTATTATGTAATTGGATTGTAAGAAGATGAAGGAGGTCAAGAGCATTGGTGGGACCAGTGGGAGGAATTAAAGATCAAGTGTTGACTATGTACTCGTTTAGCAACTTTTATAATATGAATGAATGAAATGCACCTAGGAATGCCCTGATTCAATTCTTGGTGGCTCAGAATTGAATCCCTTAGAACGTCCATGATCATACCATATTTATATGTTTATCCATGAATGCATGAGATGTATGAGAATGTATGCAAGTATATGATATATGCATGCTAATTGGATAATGTGCAAAGTAAGACCATAATAGTAATTAGGCCGATCACAAAATCTTCCAAACAAATACCTAACATGCTGGTTATTACCCAAAAGAATATGCCTGGCAATAAAGGAAAAGAGGTAGCTTTGATTGCATCTTCTTCTGCTGGAAAGTCCAACAAGAAAGGGCAGTAAGAAAAGGAAACCTTAAATTCCTAGTCCTTCCAAAAAGATAGCTAAATAGAAAGGGAAGACCAAAGCTGATGGAGGCAAAGGAAAGTGTTTCCACTGCTAGAAAGATGGGCACTGGAAAAGGAACTGCCCAGAGTATCTTACTTCTCTGAATGACATGAAGGATACACCTTCAGATGGTATGTCTATATCTTGTTATTTAGATGTTGATGATTCTCATAGTTCATCTACAGCTTCAGTTTTAGATGCTGGTGCCAGTTCTCACATTTGTTATGGTATGCAGGAACTAGTAAATAGTAGCAGCTTGCGTTCTCGAGATGTTAGACTTCGGATTGGTGATGGCTCAACTATTGAAGCTTTAGCCATAGGATCTAAACCTTTTTACATGTCTAGACATGTTTTGTGTTTGGATAATATTTTATATGTACCTGATGCTTTTAAGAACATCATTTCTATATCTAGTTTGACTATAAATGGTTATGAATTTCAGTTCACAGATGATGTTTGCAATATTTATTTTAGAAATAAATATGTTAGCTCGGGTTATATGCATGATGGTCTTTTTTATTTGGATAATAATGACAAACACAAATTGAATGCAAGTGATCTAAATAAATGCAATGCCATGGTGAAAATCAACTCAAGTTCAAAATATATTTGGCACTTAAGATTAGGTCATGTTGCAGAAGATAGGATTGCAAAACTGGAGAAAATGGGGATTTTATCCTCATTGGATTCTGAGCCAACTCCAACTTGTGAAACCTGCCTTCAGGGCAAAATGACTAGATCACCCTTTGTTGGACAAGGGCTAAGAGCTGAAAATATTTTGGAGCTAATACATAGTGATCTATGTGGCCCATTTAGAGAAATGGCTAGAGGCGATTTTCATTATTTTATTACCTTTACTGATGACAAATCAAGGTTTGGGTATTTGTATTTGATGAAATACAAACATGAATTCTTTGAAAAATTCAAAGTATTTAAATCTGAAGTAGAAAAACAGACAGGAAAAAATATTAAAGCTCTTCGATCAGATCGTGGAGGTGAATACTTGAGTACTAAATTTGATGAATACTTGAAAGAGCATGGCATTATTTCCCAGTTGACTCCTCCAGGAACACCACAGTTGAATGGTGTATCTGAATGGAGAAATCGTACCCTATTAGATATGGTACATAGTATGATGAGCTATACTGATATGCCAATTTCCTTTTGGGGATTTGCATTAGAATCAGCTTTTCATATTCTGAATAGGATTCCATCAAAATCAGTATCTTCCTCACCTTATGAGATATGGCATGGAAGAAAACCAAGTCTTAAGCATGTTAAGATTTGGGGTTGTCCAGCTTATATCAAAAAGCTGAACACTGATAAATTGGAAACTAGATCGAAAAAAAGTAGATTTTTTGGATATCGAAAAGAGAGTTTTAGATATTATTTTTATTTGCCTACATCACAAAAGGTTGTGATAAGTAGAGATGCCACATTTCTTGAACAACAGTTTGTTCAATAAGGAGTCAAAGAAAGGCAAATATAGTTAGAATTAGAGAATTCTAACCAACCAACAGATCAGATGGATATAGATCCATTTAGTCAACCTACACCTATTGATGAAACATCTACAATAATTCCTCACAGATCAACTAGGATATCTCACCCACCAGTGAGATATGGTTTCCTTCATGAAGATGAACAAGAGTTGTTTACTCATAAAGAAGTAGATCATGGAGATGATCCATTTACCTATGAAGAAGCTATATCAGATATAGACTCTTTAAAATGGATTGATGCTATGAAATCCGAGATTGATTCCATTTATAAGAATCAAGTTTGCGATCTTGTTGACCCACCTGAAGCTTTTGTACCTATAGGGAACAAATGGGTTTTCAAGAAGAAAATTGGTTCTGATGGAAAGGTAGAGACCTACAAAGCAAGGCTAGTAGCGAAAGGGTTTCGCCAAAAGCAAGGAATCGACTATGAAGAGACTTTCTCGCTTGTTGCCATGCTTAAATCAAATAGGATTCTTTTAGTAATAGCTGCATACTATGTAACACCCCTCTGTTCGGTAGTGCGTTCTGCTGTCTCGGTGACCAGTGCTGTCCGGGCAGCTAGGATGCCTAGAACCACACTTCAATATGAGTGAGGAGACATAAAATAATGAAATACAAGAAAAGGAAATACAAGAAAAACAAAGGAAAAATAATAGCAAAGAAATGTAACCAAGTTAAGTGAGCCGGGAAACCTAGCGATGGGTGACCGCACCGGGAAGTCACGGCGTGGACCGTTGACTAGCCCTGGACTGCGGGGAACCCTGGAAAATATTTTTAGGACTTAAAGAGACATCAATTGAAGTATAAATATCATTATAAAGATCAAAGAAAAATTAAATAATTAGTACAAAGAAAAGATAGAAATCGAAAAATAGACAAAACCCGGTGTTACCGAAAAATCGGGAATGCCACCTGAACAGGGGCATTATGGTCATTTGACATCCCGAAGTGTCTTTTGACCTAAATGTCCATTAAAAATAAATAATATTACACTTAGAAAATGAAATGAAAAATTAATTTGGTGGTACATAAAGTAAATAGCCAAAAATGGAGTGAAAAATGTGTAAATAACACATTTAAGCATTATTTTATAATTAAATGAGTAAGTGGACCACTAAAGGATTAAATTAAACATAAAATGTGGCTGATGTAAGTCCACTATACCCATCAGAATGTTCATCTTCCTCATTTCATAAACATTGCCGAATTGAAGAAAATGGGAACCACCATGGCCATTTTTCATGCAAGCTCATCTAACCACTCATTTCACTTCTAATCACTTGAGTTCCTTCATCAAAAATTGTCTACACATCACAAGGAAAGGTTTGATACTAAAATCAAGAAGTTTGGTGAAGGTTTAGCAAGTTACAATCAAAGGTAAGTTTACATTTTTGAGAATTCCTTTGTTAAACTTTATGTTCATGTTATGGGTGTTAGTTTTGTGAAGGAAATTTTAAAGTTTAAATAGTTATTGAGATAGCCATTTTTGGACAGCCATGGGGTCACGCATTTAATGATTTATTATGCATATAATTGATGAGAAATAATGTTGATCATGGTAATTTAATATCCTAGTGAATTATTTCACATATATATGGTGATTTATGCACTTGGATGGGGATTGGTAAATTATAGGGCACTTTGATGTTGAAGGACAATTTTCGGCAGCTTGGGAACACTTGAGTAAATGTATGTATTCATGGAAGTGTAGGCAGAATATTGACCTAGAAGGATTGATGGATATGTATGTAGATTGATATTGTAAAGTGTATGTAAGATTTGTAATGGTTAGGTGTGTATGTAATGGTACTTAGAACTTGTAAATGTGAATTATATTTGGTGTGTTGAGGGTAATTGTAATCTGCCCAAAGTAATGTTAATGTAAAGTAGAATATGCTTTTGGTAATGTACCAAAACAGATTGGTAGGGAAGTAAACAAATTGCAAGGTAAATGTGTGTAATTGATGTGTGTTAAGCAAAGTAACCAAGGGCAGTGTACATTTTAGCCAATAAGTTTAAATGTGTAACCTCAATTGGTATGAGACCAATTGGAGGTGAAACTAGGCACAAAATGTGCCAACTTTCATTGAGAAAACATGCCAAAATTCTGCTTGCAAGGTGACCTAAGAAAATGACCAATTCGGATTAGGTGCAATTAGGACCTGAAAAATGACCAATTGGGCAGCAGTGAGTTTTTAGGCCATAACTCACTCAAAAGTGGTCCAATTGACCTGAAATTTTAACCATGAATAGTTAAGACCCATACCTACAAGTCTTATGAAGACACCAAAGCCCAGAAATGACCATAAGCAAGTCAAAAAGCTTGCACAAGTTCGGGTCCAAAAACTGGCCGAACCAGAGTTGACCAAATTGACCTAAAATTGACCTAATTTGATACCATTTGACCAGCAATAGTATAATGACCATAACTTGGTCTACTTAACTCGGAATGATCTGAAATTTTGCACCGCGGTCCATAAGACCTAGATCTACAAGTTTGTAGTTTTGACCGAAGCCCGAAAACCGAGGGAACTAGGCCGTCCGGCTAGGTCAAACCAGTATCCCGAAATCCAGCAAGTTGCATTAAAATGCACTAAACAAGGAAACGAGTTTGGTAAAACGTACCAACCCTAAAACCCTATCAAATATGACATATTAATGACACTAAGACCTAATTTACCTAAAATGCATCGAGGGTCGGTATATTAGGTGATTAAGTGAATAATTGAGTTCAGTGCATTATTTACCAAACGCCATCGATAGAGACAGTTTAATTTAGTACTGAAACACTTCAAATTGTGTTTCCCAGTTAACAAGGACTCAGGAAAAGGGAAAGAAATACTGAGTCAAGACCAGGAGACAAATATCAGAGGTTTGTGCACAACGGCTATTTCTTTTGAAATTTTCAATTAAAATAAATTATGACTATTGTACATTATTGTTTTAAATTGTGTTTGTGCACAACAACTGTTTCTTTTGAATTATTTTCAATTGAAATAAATATTGACCATTTGTATATTATTGTTTTAAATTGTGGAAAGGTACTTGAAATGGATATTTATTGCTTGAAAAGCATTGTAAATGATTTGAAACTGTGAGAAACTGTTTGAATGGTATTTGATGGATACTTATTGATTGAAAAGCACTGTAAATGGTTTTTGTGGAAATTGAAGTGAATTACAAATTGTGTTGCCATTTTGTGAATGAAATTATAACTTTGGAAATTTATTGGATTCTTACGGATCATTTGAATAAAATGTTTGGAATTGTTTTGACTCACAATTGGCATGACACTGATACTATGTTCCTCCTCCATTAATGGGGTGAGTGTGATATATTCCTCCCTCTTTGACTTATCAGTCTGGGGTGAGTATGATTATGTTCCTCCCTCATTGACTTCCCAGTCTGAGGTGAGTGTGGATGAGTACTCATATAATAGCTAGCTTCCTCCCTCATTGATTTCGATTATTGGGGTGAGTATGTCTTGTCGTGGTGTACAACACGGCATATATGGAAAAATTGTGTCATGGCCTAAATTGTGTTATTGATTGGCAACATTGTATTATTCAGTTATTTGATCGAATTGTGTTATTGATTTGCAAAACGATATTATTCAGTTATTTGATCGAATTGTGTTATTGATTTGCAAAACGATATTATTCAGTTATTTGATCGAATTGTGTTATTGATTTGCAAAACGATATTATTCAGTTATTGATCAAATTGTGTTATTGATCGGCAACACTGTATTATCAGTAATTTGATCAAAATGTGTATGAATTGGCAATACGGTATTCTTAAACTATTTGACTAAATTGTGTTATTATGAATTTTGATAATTTGTGAATTGGAGTTTAAATTCCTTATGACATTCATTGTCTTGAATTTAACTATGGTTTTAAGTATCCACTATTTGAATGATTTATGAATTGTGATTTAAAGTTGTATTTGGTAAATGTTGTACTGTGAGACATTGTCTCGTGATAGCTTTATTCTTTGTCGCAGTAGACAGAGACAGACGGACTAGCGCTAGTACCACAATGAGAGATTTTTGGGTATAGTGAGTATACCACATTTGGCATTTTGTACTGTAATGTATGACCACTGTATGTACATATTGTTTTGGTTTGAGCAGTTGTAAATTCAAATTGTAACTTGAGGTTGTAAAATAATTATGAGTTATTTTGACTTGTAAAAATTGTATTATATTTCCTATATCTCAGCTTTTGAAAAATCACTGTGGATTTGAGTTGAGAAATATGTTGTATTGAGAAAAATGTTGGAGTTGATATTTGGAAAATAATTGAAGTGCTTTTTACAGGTTTTCTGAAGAACTGTTTTATCCAAAATACAGATGGCATTCTGCCAAAATTTTTATAGAAATTCCAAATAATTCAAATGTGTTAGTTTTATCACTTCAGCTCAAAAAGGTTTTTAACACCTGTAAATAGTGCTCACCACTGTAAAAGAAGTAAGAAAAGTTTTTAAAATCCCTTGTAGTGTATTTAATGGGTTATCAGTAGACGGAGTTGGTAATTCATTAGGTATACTACGGGATCATGTTATGCCTTACAGAGGGGTAGGGTGTGACATACTATGATTATGAGATTTGGTAGATGGATGTCAGAATAGTTTTTCTCAATGGATATATTGAAGAAAACATTTCCGTGGAACAACTTAGGGGTTTTGAATCAGAATATGGTTCCAAGGTATGCAAGCTAAAGTGATCCATTTATGTGTTGAAACAAGCTTTGAGGAGTTGGAACATCTATTTTGATGAAGCCATTAAGTCATTTGGTTTTATCAAAAATGAGGATGAGCCATGTGTATATAAGAAGGTTAGTGATAGTGCTATCACTTTCCTTGTCTTATATGTGGATGATATTCTGTTGATAGGTAATAACACAGGTATGTTGACAACTGTAAAGGTATGGTTGTCAAATACATTCTCCACGACAAACTTAGGGGAGGCAGCCTATATTCTTGGGATTCGCATCTATAGAGATAGAGCGAAAAGAATAATTAGTTTATCCCAAAGTCTATACTTTGAAAAGGTGCTAAAGAGGTTTAACATGTTTGATTCCAAGAGAGGATTGTTACCAGTGAGACATGGTATCCACCTTTCTAAAGAGATGTCTCCAAAGACACCTGAAGAAAGAGATAAAATGGCTAAGATTCCATATGCTTCGACTATTGGAAGTTTGATATATGCAATGTTGTGTACTAGGCCGGATATCGTATATGTTGTTAGTTTGACTAGCAGGTATCAATCCAATCTAGGTTTGGAACACTAGATAGCTGTCAAGAATATTCTTAAGTACTTGAGAAGAACTAAGGATTTATTCTTGATATATGGAGGTGGTGACTTGCAATTGGATGGTTATACTGATTCTGATTTCCAATCAAATATCGATTATAGAAAGTCTACCTCTAGGTATGTGTTCAATTGTAATGGAGGTGTAGTCAGTTGAAAGAGTTATAGATAGAGTACGACAACTGATTCCACTATAGAGGCTGAATATAATGCTGCAAATAAAGCTATTAGGATAAAGAAGTTCGTGACAGAACTTATAGTAGTTCCTTCTATTGAGTCAACAGTTCCACTCTACTGTGACAACAATGGAGCAGTCATACAGACTTAGGAACCCCGGTCTCACTAGAACCCCAAACACATAGAAAGGCACTACCACATAATCAGAGAAATAGTTGGGCGAGGTGATATAGCCATACAGAAAATAGCATCAGCTGATCCATTCACTAAGCCTATGTCACAAACTCAGTTTGATCGACATCATGAGAAGATGGGTCTAAGATATTGTAATGAATGGCTCTAGTGCTAGTGGGAGATTGTTAGTAGTATGCCCTAGAGCATATCATTTAGTATGTATCTTGTACATATTTTATTAATAAAAAGGCATTTTCACTTTTCCGTTTACACAATATATTTATGTGTAATAGAAAAGGTCTATTGATATTTTGTTAGAAATTCTATTCTTAAGTTATTAAGAATATGAGTGACAGTATTTCTAGAACAAAGTATCATAAAATGGTTCACAATCGAGGATACTTCACAATAAGGACATGATTTATCCAGAAAGATTATAATAATGTTTATTCCCAAGTTATTTATATGAGATATAAATAAGATGGAATGGTGAGTCTCATGCCATATAACAAACATGATAGGTACTTATACATGATACGTAGGCCGAACCAGTGACACTTATGACAAGCACATTGAGTTTACTCTTGTCAATGTATTGTCATAAATCATAGGAGCGCATATAATCTTTATACCTGAGATAGCACAGTTATCTTGCATATAGGTGGTTTGAGTTTGATACTGCTTTCATACTTGTACTGTGTATAGGTATATGGGCACGTGTTGGCTCCTACTAGTTATATATGGAGGTAAGTGTTGATCAAGATGGAATCTATTCCTCTAAGTAAATAGAGAAAAAATCCTATGTTCATTTAATTATTGTTGATGTTTCAAGTTCCTAGCCAAGACAGACAGATTTAATTAAAAAAGAGTTTCGGATGAGAAAATCTTATTAATGAAGAACTGGAATTAAAAGAGAACATAATATTCATAGCAAATGGAGTTTGACATAAACTATGACTCCAGCTCGAATTGGGATTTTGTAACAGTGAGATTCTAGCGCATGGTAACATGTGATTAAAGGTTCATTTAAGGTATTCCTTATTACTGATTGGGTGGCCATGGCATGCTATGCTGTATGTTAACCATGGTCTATGAGATGCCTAAAATGACTTAGAGAAATCATTTATGGTAAGAAAGAGTTCTGATGATATTAAGAGTTAATATCATATCTCATTGCCAATTAGTGATGAGCCTAGTGAGTCACACACATACACAAGTAATAACCAAGTAAAATGTGATTTAATTAATTAGTTAAAGAGTTTAACTAATTAATTAATTAGGTTTGATTTGCAATTAGATTGCAAAGTCCCTAGCATGACTTGAAACCATATCTAGGTTATTGGATGTATAGTGTAAGTTAAACTTATATTTAAAGTATTTAAATATGAATTTAATTATAAGAAATTAATTAATAGAGATTAAATAATAAATTTATATTTGATATAAATTGATTAGAAGAGGAGAAATAATTATTTTGGGTTGAGATCTCAAAATTACAACACAAGCGTAATTTGGTCATTTCACAGGGTGACATGTGGCACCATTATTAGTACTATGCCCTAGAGCATATCATTTAGTATGTATCTTATACATGTGTTATTAATAAAAGGCATTTTTAATTTTCCAAATACATAATATATTTATGTGTAATATAAAAGGTCGATTGATATTTTATTAGAAATTCTATTCTTAAGTTGTTAAGAACATGAGTGACAGTATTTCTAGCACAAAGTATCATAAATTGGTTAACAATTAAGGATACTTCACAATAAGGACATGACTTATCCAGAAAGATTGTAATCATGTTTGTTCCCAAGTTATTTATATGAGATGTAGATAAGATGGACTGGTGAGTCTCATACCACATAACAAACATGATAGGCACTTATGCATGATAAGCAGGCCGAACCAATGACATTTATGACAAGTACATGGAGTTTACTCTTGTCAATGTATTGTCATAAATCATATCAATGCATATAATATTTAGACCTGAGATAGCACAGTTATCTTTTATATAGGTGGTTTGAGTTTGATACTACTTTCATACTTGTACTGTGTATGGGTATATGGGCATGTGTTGGCTCCTACTAGTTATATGTGGAGGGAGGTGTTGATCAAGATGGAATCTGTTCCTCTAAGTAAATAGGGATAAAATCCTATGTTCATTTAATTGTTCTTAATGTTTTAAGTTCCTGGCCAGGACAGATAGATTTAATCAGAAAATAGTTTTTGATGAGAAAATCTTTTTAATCAATAACTGGAATTAAAAGAGAACATAATATTCATAGCAAATAGAGTTTGACATAAACCATGACTGCAACTCGAATTGGGATTCTGTAAGAGAGAGATTCTAGTGCATGGTAACATGTGATAAAAGGTTCAATTATGGCATTCCTTATTACTAATTGGGTAGCCATGGCATGCTATGCTATGTCACACCTTACCCCTCTGTAAGGCATAACATGATCCCGTAGTATACCTAATGAATTACCAACTTCGTCTACTGATAACCCATTAAATATACTACAAGGGATTTAAAAACTTTTCTTACTTCTTTTTACAGTGGTGAGCACTATTTACAGGTGTTAAAAACTTTTTGAACTGAAGTGATAAAACTAACACATTTGAATTATTAGGAATTTCTGTAAAAATTTTGGCAGAGTACCATCTGTATTTTGGATAAAACAGTTCTTTAGGAAACCTGTAAAAAAAAAAAACACTTCAATATATTTCTCAATCTCAACTCCAACAGTTAAACAACAAAATATTTTCCTCAACTAAATTCCACAATAATTTTTCAAAGACTGAGATTAAAGAGATACAATACAAATTTTAAATACCAAAAATAACTCATAATTTATTTTACAACTTCAAGGTACAATTTTATTTTACAACTGCTCAAACCAAGAACAAAATATACATACAGTGAATATACATTACAGTACAAAATGCAAAATGGAGTATACTCAATATACCCAATGCTCTCTCGCTGAATGCTCTAGCAGCCTAGTTTGCTGCCCTGTCCGTCTGTCTACCTGCGACAGCAATGAAAAGCTATCGCTGAGACAATGTCTCAGTGGTGCACAACATTTACCAAATACAACTTTAAATCACAATTCATAAATCATATAAATAGTGGATACGTAAAACCATAGTTAGATTCAAGACAATAAATGTCATAAGGAATTTAAACTCCATTTTACAATATCACAATAAATCTCAGAAATCAAAACATAGTTAAATTCAAAAGACAGTGAATGTCAATAAGAATTTAAACTCCATTTCACAATCTTACAATAGATATCAATAAATCACACATAGCTTAATCATGTTCCAAAGTTCAATTCGTCCCAAAAGCCGATGGCTAATGAGGTATTCAATTCGTCCCAGAAGCTGATGGCTAATGAGGAACAACATAGCTAGCTAGCAAAAATATGAGTACTCATTCTATTCGTCCTCAACAGGCACACACCTCAACACTTCGGCCAGAGAGGGAATTCAATTCATCCCACTAGACAAGCTAGCGAGGAATACAATCAATATACATGATAGTTGTGGTTTCAAATCATTTCCAATGCTTTTCAATCAATAAGTATCCACCAATATCATTCAAACAATTTTTCACAGTTTCAAACCATTTACAATGCTTTTCAAGCAATAAATATTCATTCAAACACATTTCCACAATTTAAAACAATAATGTACAAATAGTCATAATTCATTTCAATTGAAAAATTCAAAAGAATTAGCTGTTGTCCACAAACCTCTGATAACTGTCTCCTAGCCTTGACTAAGTGTTTCCTTCCCTTTTCCTGAGTCTTTGCTAACTGAGAAACACAATTTGAAGTGTTTCAGTATTCATTTAAACTGTCTTTAACGATAATGCTTGATAATTAATTCACTGAATTCTATTATTTGCTTAGTCAACCTAATATGTTGGCCCTCAATGCGTTATAGGTAAATTAGGTTTTAATGTTACTAATTTGTCACATTCAATAGTCTTTTAGAGTTGGTACATGTTACCGAATTCATTTCCTTGTATATTGCATTTTCTTGTAATTTGCTGGATTCCGGGATACTAGTTTGACCTAGCCGGACGACCTAGTTCCCTCGGTTTTCGAGTTTTGGTCAAAACTACAAACTTGTAGATCTATGTCTTATTGCACGTGGGGCAAAATTTCAGGTCATTATGAGTTATGTAGACCGAGTTATGGTCATTTTACTATTGCTGGTCAAAATGCATCAAAATTGGTCACTTTAGGTCATTTTAGGTCAATTTTGGTTCGGCCAGTTTTTAGACCTAAAATTGTGCAAGCTGTTTGATTTGTTTATGGTCATTTCTGGATTTTGGTGTCTGCATAAGACTTGTAGATATGGGTCTTAGCTATTCATGGTCAAAATTTTAGGTCAATTGGACCTATTTTGAGTGAGTTATGGCCTAAACACTAACTGCTACCCAAATGGTAAATTTTCAGGCCTTAATTGCACTAATCCAGATTTGGTCATTTTTCAAGTTACTTTACAAACAGAATTTTGGCATGCTTCCTTCATGAAAGTTGGCACATTTTGTGCCTAGTTTCACCTCCAATTGGTTTCATACCAATTAGAGCCACACACTTAAGGTTCAAAGCCCAAAACACAAACTGCCCTATTGCATTTTATTTATACTCATCAAAAATCACCTTTAACACTTACAAAACTTTACCTTCATGCCAATTCTGGTTTGTACCCTAACCTAAACATATTTCACAACAAATTATTGATCATTTTGGCAGCTTACAATCACTTTCAACATACACCATAAAGTGCAGAATTTGTCAAACTCAATTACCACAATTTAATCACTTAATCATGCTCATTTACATGTCCACTATCATAACATATATCTTCACTACTAATTTACATACATATTTGGCAAACTTTAGGACCACAATTCATCAAACAACTTCATGAATTCCAGCATCCTTTAAAGAGTTAACAAGCTGCCATATTTGTCAAGCCTCCATAATTGCCTTCAAACTCAATTTCCACTTGGTCCACCATTACATATGCATGAAGTTAACTTACCAACACTTTAAATCACATTAGTCAAAATTAATTCTTCACAATACATGTAATAATATTTCATTTAGTATACAATTTCATGGTTGTCCATTTAGGCACTCACGCATAGAATTTTAAATTCAACAAAATTTCCAACTCAAGTGCTCAACTTTAACATACACCAAGAATTAACCTACTAAAACTTTTATCCACTTTTATCAACATCAATACCCATCAATTGCATGTGAAAATAATTCAAAATATTTGAGTACCATGGCTGCCTAACTAGTACATAATAACAACTCACCAAAACCTCAAATTTTCTTCATCAATTTGTTCATCTCAAGCTTCCCATAAACTTTACTTAAGAAATAAATCAATTTAAACACTTACCTATTGTTGGGGCTTGTTAAATCTTCACCAAACTCCCTTGAATTTAGTATCTACTTCTTCCTTGTGAGGTGGGGATCAAAATTAGTGAAGAAACTTTGGTGTTTGGAGGTGGAAATGATGGAGATTATGAAGCTTTAAGCAAAACGGCCATGGAGGATTTTCAAGCTTTTCATTTCGGCAATGGTGAGTGAATGAAGAAGATGAAGGTGTTAGTGGGGTTTACACCTGCCCACATATTGATTATTTTAACCCCATAGTGCTCCACTCACCAATATTTAATTATATTATAAGTTAAATGTGTTAATTATTCAATTTGAATCCCATTTTTGTTATTTACATTAGGTACCCCTAATTTAATTTTTCATTATATTTTCCAAGTGTAATATTATTTATTTTTAATGGACATTTAGGTCAAAAGGCAATTCAGGGTGTCAAATGACCACAATGCCCCTGTTCGGGTTGCATTCAGATTTTTCATAAGGGTTTTGTCCAATTTTCGATTTCTCACTTTTCTTTGTACTAATTAATTAATTTTTCTTTGATATTTCTAATGATATTTATACTTCAATTGATGTCTCTTTAAGTTCTAAAAATATTTTTCAGGGTTTCCCGCAGTCCAAGGCTAGTCAACGGTCCACGCCGAGACTTCCCAGTGCGGTCACCCATCGCTAGGGTTCTCGGCTTGCTTAACTTGGTTACATTTCTTTGCTATTATTTTTCCTTTGTTTTTTTTTGTATTTTCTTTTCTTGTATTTCATTATTTTATGTCTCCTCACTCATATCGAAGTGTAGTTCTAGGCATTCTAGCTGTTCGGACAACACTGGTCATTGGAACAGTATAACGCAATACCGAACATAGGGGTGTTACATGCTAGGTGTTAACCATGGTCTATGAGGTGCATAAAATGATTTAGATAAATCATTTATGGTAAGAAATAGTTATGATGATATTAAGAGTTAATATCATATCTCATTGCCAATTAGTGATGAGCCTAGTGAGTCACACACATACACAAGTAATCACTAAGTTAAATGTGATCTAATTAATTAGTTAAAGAGTTTAATTGATTAATTAAATATGTTTGGTTTGTAATTAGATTGCAAAGTCCCTAGCATGGCTTGAAACCAAATCTAGGTTATTGAATGTATAGTATAAGTTAAATTTATATTTAAAGTGTTTAAATATGAATTTAATCAAGAGAAATTAATTAATAGAGATTAATTAATTTATTTATATTTGATATAAATTGATTAGAAGAGGAGAAATAATTATTTTTGGTTGAGAACTCAAAATTACAACACAAGGGTAATTTGGTCATTTCACTGGGTGACATATGGTACCATGAGATGGTGACACATGGCACTACACATGTAACACCCCTCACCCGTCTACAGTATAACCGAGCAAGGCATGCTACACGGTGTGCCGGAGCACCTAGTATGTAATCAACTTGTTTCCTGAACTCAATTTGATTTTAAGAAGCCTTTTATGTAATATTGATATCATGCTGATACTATTTTCATACTTTAATAAAATCAGTGTTTCAAAAAAATGGTAATAAAATTCCGGCATGGTGCCGTCTATATTTCGGACAAATTGTACTTCTAAACCTGTTAAAAACAGTTCAATATGATCATCTCAATCATCCAACTATTTTTTTGGTCTCACAATTTTATAATTTCAAAATACAGTCCATCATATTTTACATTTATCAAAACACTATCCATAGTAGTTTAATATATACAAATTAGTACAAACTTTAAAGTTTTATGATATCTATACATATTACATAACAAAATATCAAAATACA
This sequence comes from Hevea brasiliensis, assembly GCF_030052815.1. Classification (NCBI taxonomy): domain Eukaryota; kingdom Viridiplantae; phylum Streptophyta; class Magnoliopsida; order Malpighiales; family Euphorbiaceae; genus Hevea; species Hevea brasiliensis. The sequence continues at coordinate 12,698 of NW_026614827.1, read as the reverse complement.
ACTGATAGTCATTGCACAAGATCCTAAGTCCTACCATGTATCCAGTGTAGTGCAGATGACTCTGGACTCCTGTGTAAATCTGATGTCTCACCTAGTCGTAGGTCTGCTGGGCTCTCCAGCTGTGTCTCCAATACCTACGAGTTATAAAAGCAACGCTCTAAGCAATTTTGCTTAGTGGTGCCAAATATAAAGAAATATACACTAAAATAAAGTAAATGAATTGTTTATGAATTTATGACATCGATATTCTTTACAGTTGTTGATTCTACTTTTATTTGCTAACCTTTCATTTTTGCTAATTTTGGTAGTGTTGTATATCAATAAACTGAATTTAGCTATTTGAATTTAATAATGCTTAAATTAACTGCCCGTGTAACCTATACACTGACCAGACTGAAAAAATAGATATACTGGCATTGGGTACCTGGTACCTCGAGCTGTCACACCATCAGTCACAAAGTGTTTCCCGGTGTGCAAACAGTGTGGCTAAAAAGCCATATAGTCAATCCGGCGATAAGCCAAGTATAATAACACAATCCGTATAGTCGTAGGCCATTAAAGTCATAGTGCGGTATAATATGCTATAAAAACAAAGTATGGCATAAAGCCATTTACAGAACAGTTGTCAGAATCCTATTAGCATGCCAACCTATCCAAACTAGTCAACGAGGAAAACTAGGGCACATTACAAATCAATTGTTTAATTCTTCATTTTTTTGAGTTTGCTAGTTATCATGTAATTCTCAAGTCAATGTAAATGTTGACCTTTTTTGGTAGTATGGATAAGTTGATTCTAGTATCAATATGTCACAAATTTGTAATTCAATATGTTGCCAATATAGTGCAATTTACCATTTTTACAAGTTGGCATTCATTGCCAAATTACTTCAAGCATCATTGTATGTAAATGTCAAATTTTCAGTTTCAGTGTGCTAGATTGGTCTAGCTTAATGTCCTATTTCTCTTGGTTTTTTCTAGTCAAAGAAGCAAAATTGTAGCTCTATGCCTTATTGAACCTTTGGCAAAATTTCAGGCCATTCTGAGTTATATAGACAAAGGTATGGTCAATTTTACTAAAGCTAGACAGATTGCACCTTTAGTGCAAAATTTGGTCAATTTTAGGTCACTTTTAGTTATGGCAGTTTTGGTACTCGAACTTGTGCAAGCTATTTGACTTGGTTTTGGCCATTTCTGTGATTTGGTGTCTTCATAAGAATTGTATATATTTGTCTAAGCTATCTATGGTAAAAATTTCAGGTCAATTGGACCTGTTTTGAGTGAGTTATAGTCATTCTAATGACTACTATTCATATGGTCAAAAATCTGGGTTTGCAAAGTTGCCATTCCGGATTTGGTCATTTTTAAGGTCAGTTTCTAGAAGAATTTTGGCAACATTTCCACATGAAAGTTGGCCTATTTGGTGTCAAGTTTCACCCCCCATTGGCCTCATACCAATTGAGTTCACAGTTTTGCACTTATGATCTAATTTAGGTGCTGCCAACACACACAACCTGTATTTGAAAATTACACTTCCAATTTTGACAATCCTCCTCCTTCCAATACTTCAATATTCATTCATGGCACTTCTATACATATTCAACACAATTCCAGTAAGCATTTTGGGTAGAACACTCAAGTGCTCAATGCACACAATACACCATTTAAGTTCAACATTTACTTCAACCCAAATTCAATGTACATCAACACTTATATTACACATACACTTCCATGGCAGTTACATAAATTGCCCACAATTCAGCACCATCATATTTCATTTATAAATTTCATAAACTCACACACAAATTCATGATATTATAGGCTGCCAAACATGGCAGTTTACCAAAGCATCAAAGTCCCATTTTCAAACCCTTAATTCAAGAACTAACATGCACATACTTGGACATTAACCTACTACAACTTACATTTGAGTTAATCAACCTTGATTCCCACCCATTAGAGGTAAGAAAAACTCAACCACAACAAACTTTCATGGCTGCCGAAAATGGACAAGTTCATATCTTAATATTTTATTCCTTTCTCTTAACCAAATTACTCATCTCAACCTAAACACAAGGTTTACTAAAGCAAGGGAGAGGATTCGGACACTTACCACTTTTGGAGCTTGTTAAAACTTTATCACATCTCTTCCTTTTTGTTCCCTATAATCTGCCCAAAAGGTGTGGACCAAGTTTAATGAAGAAATTTGCAAGAAATCATCACTTGATCATAGGTGTCCCAAAGCTTGAGTTAGTGGAGCACTAACTTGAATTAATAATTCATTAATCTTAATTTCCTTAATTTGCTCCTTTGCCACTAATCTTTTACTATTTACATAATATATCTCATTTTAATTTTTTATGACATTTCCAAAGTGTAATATCATTTATTTTTAATGGACATTGAGGTCAAAAGGCAACTCTTGGTGTCAAATGATCAAAATGCCCCTCTTCGAATTGTATTTCCATTTTTTCGATAACACCGATTTTTGTCTGTTTCTCAATTTTTTGTTTTTCTTTGTACTGATTTATTAATTTTTCTTTGATAATTCTAGTGTCAATTATATTTCAATAAACTTTTTCTTATGTCTCGAAATTTAATTCCGAGGGTTTCCCGCAGTCCTAGGGTCGGCAATGCCCTTCCCGGTGCGGTTACCCATTGCTGCAATGCCGTCTCGTGTAACTTAGTTTCATTTTCTCTCTTTTATTTTTCTTTGATTTTTCTTGTATTTTTTTTTATTTATTTCATCATTATATGTCTATTCACTATCACCGAAGTGTAGTTCCAAACATCTTGACTTGCCCGAACTGACATTAGGTAATCGGAGCAACAAAACTTACATAACATGTACAGGGAGGATGTTGAAGGAACGGAAGCGTGAAAAACACAAGATTATACCATTGAATTCAAAAATTTTCACCTAGGGTCACAAGCACCATGCAAGATTTATTTTTATCTATTTGATTTCAATGATAAACAACATATTAAAACTCTTTTAATATGTTTTTGGATCTGTATTTGCCATTTAAGATTTTAAAATTAATCAGATTAATTTTAGAACCCTAGATTAAATCAAGAACGATTACACTAACCTCTTGATGTCTTTGCAGCGTGTCTGCGCCTTTGAGATCGTCTTGAGGACACGGATGTTGTCCCTCTAGCTTGTCCACACCAAGAACACCTATGGCAGCCCTTGAACAGCTTCTAAAGCCTTTTCTATTAATTAGAAATTCAAGTTACGCCTTTTAAGAGATTAGAGATGCAAGCAGGACACTAGAAACAATTACTAGTGTTCTTAATTCAAGAGATTGATGGCTAATCTCTTTGAATTGATGAGAGATGAAGAGAAATAGCTGGAGAGGCTCAAAGTGGCGTGACATATGAGAGGAGAGGCTGCTGGTTGTGTTTTCTTTTCATAACCACACTTAAATATCTAGGTTAAAACAATAAACCCTAGCCACATGTCAACTTTTGATTAGCTCTAGTTTTAAGTACCAAATAACATTGTGCCAAGAGTCAAAACTAAATTTAATCATGATTTAAATCATATAACATGATTAAAAATATTTGTAAGCTTATGTGTTATGCCATGTGTCACCATCTCATGGTGCCACGTGTCTGCTACAAAATGACCAAAATGCCTGTGTCTTATTTTTGAGTTCTTAACCCAAAATAATTATTTTTTTATTATAATTAATTTATATCAAATATAAATTAATTAATTAATCTCTATTAATTAATTTCTCATCAATTAATTTCATATTTAAACACTTTAAATATAAATTTAATTTATACTACACATCGATAATCTAGATTTGGTTTCAAGTCATGCTAGGGACTTTGCAATTTTATTGCAAACCAAATCTATTTAATTAATCAATTAAACTCTTTAATTAATTAATTAAATCATATTTAAATAGGTGATAACTTGTGTATGTGTGTGACTTACTAGGCTCATCACTAATTGGCAATGAGACATGATATCAACTCTTAATATCATCGAACTCTTTCTTACCATAAATGATTTCTCTAAATCATTTTATGAACCTCATAGACCATGGTTAACACCTAGCATAGCATGCCATGGCCACCCAATTAGTAATAAGATTTACCTTAAATGAACCTATAATCATATGTTACCATGCACTAGAATCTCTACATTACAAAATCCCAACTCAAGTGGAGTCATGGTTTATGTCAAACTCCATTTGCTATGAATATTATGTTCTCTTTTAATTCAGTTCTTGATTAAAGATTTTCTCATCGAAACTCTTTTACGAATAAATCTATCTGTCTGGCAGGAACTTGAAACATCAAGAACAATTAAATGAACATAGGATTTTATCTCTATTTACTTAGAGAGCAGATTCCATCTTGATCAACACCTACCTCCATATATAACTAGTAGGAGCCAACACATGCCCATATACCCATACATAGTACAAGTATGAAAGCGATATCAAACTCAAACTACCTATATACAAGATAAGCTGTGCTATCTCGGTCTAAAGATTATATGCCTTGATATGATTTATGACAAAACATTGACAAGAGTAAACTCCATGTGCTTGTCATAAGTGTCCTAGTTAAACTACTTATCATTTATAAGTGCCTATCATGTTTGTTATATGGCATGAGACTCACCATTCCATCTTATTTATATCTCATATAAATAACTTGAACAAACATGAATACAATCTTTACGGATAAGTCATGTCCTTATTATGAAGTATCCTCGATTGTGAACCTATTTATGATACTTTGTGCTAGAAATATTGTCACTCATATTCTTAACAACTTAAGAATAATATTTCTAACAAAATATCAATGGACCTTTTCTATTACACATAAATATATTATGTAAGCGGAAAAGTGGAAATGCCTTTTATTAATAAAAATATATACAAGATACATACTAAATGATATGCTCTAGGGCATACTACTAACAATCTCCCACTAGCACTAGAGCCATTCATTACAATACCTTAGACCCATCTTCTCAAGATGTCGGTCTAGCGAGCTTGTGACAAAGGCTTAGTGAATGGATCGGTGAATTTTTGGTGATGTTATTTTCTGCATGGCTATATCGCCTTTGCCCAACTATATCTCGATAATGTGGTAGTGCCTTTCTATGTGTTTGGATTTTGGGTGAGACCTTGGTTCCTTAGCTTGTATGTTGCTCCATTGTTGTCACGGTGTAGTGGGCTGGCGACTCAATGGAAGGAACTCTGTAAGTTACATCACGAACTTCTTTATCCAAGCGACTTCCTTTGCGACATCGATGCGACAATATACTCGACCTCGTAGTGGAATCTGTGATCGTGCTCTGTTGGAACTCTTCCAGTATTGCACCTCCATTACAAATGAACACATATCGGTAGACTTTCTATCATCGATATCGATTGGAAATCGAATCGGTATAACCATCCAATTGCAAGTCTCCACCTCCATAAATCAAGAATAAATCCTTAGTTCTTCTCAAGTACTTAAGGATATTCTTGTGACTATCGATGTTCCAAACTGGATTGGATTGATACACGCTAGTCAAACTAACGACATATGCGATATCAGGCCTAGTACACAACATTGCATACATTAAACTTCCAATAGCGAAGCATATGGAATCTGGCCATCTTATCTCTTTCTTGGTGTCTTTGGAGACATCTCTTTAGAAAGATGGATACCATGTCTCACTTTGGTAACAATCCTCTCTTGGAATCAAGCATGTTAAACCTCTTTAACACCTTTTCCAAGTATAGACTTTGGGATAAACCAATTATTCTTTTAGCTCTATCTCTATAGATGCGAATCCCAAGAATATAGGTTGCCTCCCTAAGTCTTTCATGGAGAATGTATTTGACAACCATACCTTTATAGTCGTCAACATACGTGTCATTACCCATCAACAGTATGTCATCCACATATAAGACAAGGAAAGTGATAGCACTTGTCACTAACCTTCTTATATACACATGGCTCATCCTCATTTTTGATAAAACCAAAAGATTTAATGGCTTCATCAAAGCGGATGTTCCAACTCCTCGAAGCTTGTTTCAACCCATAAATGGATCGCTTTAGCTTGCATACCTTGGAACCATCTTGGGATTCAAATCCCTTAGGTTGTTCCATGAAAATGTTTTCTTCAATGTATCCATTGAGAAAACATTTTGACATCCATCTGCCAAATCTCATAATCATAGTATGCATTATTGCTAATAAAATCCTAATTGATTTAAGCATGGCAGTGAGAAAGTCTCCTCATAGTCTATTCCTTGCCTTTGGCGAAACCCTTTCGCTACTAGCCTTGCCTTATAGGTCTCTACCTTTCCATCAGAACCAATTTTCTTCTTGAAAACCCATTTGTTCCCTATAGGTACAATACCTTGGTGGGTCAACAAGATCCCAAACTTGATTCTTATACATGGAATCAATCTCGGATTTCATAGCATCAATCCATTTTGAAGAGTCTATATCGATATAGCTTCTTCATAGGTAAATGGATCATCTCCATGATCTACTTCTTTATGAGTAGACAACACTTGTTCTTCTTCATGAAGAAAACCAAATCTCACTGGTGGGTGAGATACAAAGTTTGTTCTACGATGAGCAGCTGTAGATGTTTCATCAATGGGTATAGGTTGACTAGATGGATCTATATCCATCGATGCATTGGTTGGTGAAATTCTCCAATTCTAACTCTATTTGCCTTCCTTTGCCTCCTTCTTGAACAAGCATTTGTTCAGAAATGTAGCATCTCTACTTATCACAACCTTTTGTGAAGTAGGCAAATAAAAATAATATCCAAAACTATCTTTTGGATATCCAACAAATCGACCTTTTACGATCGGTCTCCAATTTATCGGTGTTGACTTTTTGATATAAATTTGGACAACCCCAAATCTTAACATGCTTAAGACTTGGTTTTCTTCCATGCCATATCTCATAAGGTGTGGAAGAAAGCGATTTTGATGGAATCTATTCGAATATATAAAGTGATTCTAATGCAAATCCCCAAAGGAGATTGGCATATCGGTATAGCTCATCATACTACGTACCATATCCAATAAGTGCGATTTCTCCTTCGGATACACCATTGGTTGTGGCGTTCTGGAGAGTCGGTGAGAAACAATGCCATGCTCTCTCAAGTATTCATCAAATTCGATACTCAAATATTCACCTCCACGATCGATCGAAGAGCTTTAATATTTTTCTGTTTGATTTTCTACTTGATTTAAATTCTTTGAACTTTTCAAAGGATTCATGTTTGTATTTCATCAAATACAAATACCCAAACCTTGATTTATCATCGATAAAGGTAATAAAATAATGAAAGCCCCCTCTAGCCATTTCTTTAAGCGGACCACATACATCACTATGTATTAGTTCCAAAATATTTTGACTCTTAGCCCTTGTCCAACAAAGGGTGATCTAGTCATTTGCCTTGAAGGCAAGATTCACAAGTTGGAGTAGGCTCGAGCCCAATGAGGATAGAATCCCCATTTTCTCCAATTTTGCAATCCTATCTTACGCAACATGACATAACCTTAAGTGCCAAATATATTTTGAACTTGAGTTGGTTTTCACCATGGCATTGTATTCTTTTAGATCACTTGCATTCATTTTGTGTTTGTCATTATTATCCAAATAATAAAGACCATCATTCATATAACCGAACCAACATATTTATTTCCAAAATAAATATTGCAAACATCATCGTGAATTGAAATTCATAGCCATTTCTAGTCAAACTAGATATAGAAATGATGTTCTTAAAAGCATCAGTACATATAAAATATTATCCAAACACAAAACATGTCCAAACATGTAAAAGATTTAGATCCTATGGCTAAAGCTTCAGTTGAGCCATTGCCAATCAGGACTCTAATATCTTGAGAATGCAAGGCTCTTCTTGTTTGCTAGTTCTGCATATCATTAGAAATGTGAAGCGCACGATATCTAAAACCCAAGCTGTAGATGAACTATAAGTATCATCGAATCTAAATAACAAGATATGGACATACCTTAGAAGGTGTATCCTTCTTGTCCTTGAGAGAAGCAAGATACTGCAGGCGGTTCCTTTTCGGTGCCCATCCTTTTGGCGTGGAAACACTTTCCTTTGCCTTCATCGACTTTAGTCTTCCTTTTACTGTTTAGCTATTTTCTTGGAAGGACCGGGAATGAGGTTTCTTTTTCTTATTGCCTTTCTTCTTGTTGGACTTTCCAGTGAGAAGAAGATGCAACAAAGCTACCTCTTTTCCTTTATTGCACGGCATATTCTTTTGGGCAATAACTTGCATGTTGAGTAATTCGGCTAAGGTGCATTCTGTTTAGTCATATGGAAATTTGTCACAAAATTCCCAAAAGACTCGAGGAAGGGTGAAGGATCAAATCCGTTTGTAGTTGGAAATCCATGTTGAAGTCAAGATGTTCCAAGCTGCTCAATCAGCGAATCATCTTGTGGACATGATCCCCAACATTACATCCCTCGGACATCCTCATACGGAATAAGCTGTTTAGATATCTCATACCTAGCATTCTGCTTTGTGCTCACCATACAACTCTTGTAGGTGAAGGAGGATCTCACTAGCACTCTGCATGTTCTCATGTTGTACGTAACTCATTACTCATGGAAGCAAGCATGTAACACTTAGCTCTCATATCATGCTCCTTCCACTTGTCCAAAGTATCATGTTCCTCTTGTGTGGCCTGGAGGTAAGGGACCAGGAACATTTGAATATAGAACATATCCTATATGTTCAAGGTTGAGACAAGTTTCAAATTTCTTAGCCAATCAGATTAGGTCTGTCAACTGTTGTGATCAAGTATGCTTGCAAGGATATTGGATGGTGGTGGTTGTTTTGTGCTCATTTTTATCGAGAAAATTAGCTGAGAAAATAACTTGATTAATTAGTAAATGTATCATGTAATTAACCAAAATGATTATGGTCTTTTAATCAAATTGGTCCTCCCACTAACTTAGCGAATCCTACACTTCCAAAGTAAGCGGAAATCCTAGTTGGATGGATTTCTAGTGGGTGATTAATTCTTATAATTCTATTGATCATCCTCGGTACATCCATTATTGGAATTACAATAAACTATAAGTGAGCAACTCCTTGCCCATCACATCTCATGTGAGGTTCAATCCTTTACTAGCCCTAATGCTCAAAATCTCGGTACATCAATATTGACTTATCTTGCATTAGTTAAGTTGATCCCATTGAGCGATAATTATGCAAATAATTTTAATGTCCTCAGTACATCAATATTGGCCACCAAACCATTTACATATTTACAACATCTCATGCTTAACAATTATTCTTAAGAAAATCTCTTAAATTAATTGCATCTCATGCAACTATTTAAAATTTCTTAAAATAATTGCCCCAATGGAGGGCTTATGTTATAATTACTTTAATTATAGCATTTCCAACTTAATCATTTGTTTGGAAGATTTTATAGCCATCCTAATTACTATTAAGGTCTCACTTTGCACATTATCCATTTAGCATGCATATATCATATAATTGCATACATTCCCATACATCTCATGCATTCATGGATAGCGATAAATATGGTATGATCATGGACTTTCTAAGGGATTCAATTACGAGCCACCAAGAATTGAATCGGGGCATTCTAGGTGCATTTCATTCATTCATTTTACAAGAGTTGCTGAAGGAGTACATAATCAACACTTGATATTGAATTCCTCCCACTGGTCCCACCAATGCTCTTGACCTCCTTGAACTTCTTGCAATCCAATATTACATAGTAATCCTTGGCATACCAAAGCGAATTTACAAGAACTTAAATAAATGAAATTACAACCCAAAAATATTACAAACTTAATAATACATGCCCAAAATAAATTAAAATAAATTAATTAATTTACAATCCCAAAGAAACATAAAAGAAATAAATCCAATCACATTGGTCTTTTATAGTCCATGATCATCCATCATGCATATCACTATTTAACAATTAAATAAAACATACATACTTAAATCAAATTGAATATCTGATATTCAACTTAAAAATCAGATTTGAATATGATTCAAATAAATTTAAAAATTCAGATTTGAATCTCATTCAAACAAATTTAAAAATTCAGATTTGAATCACATTCAAACAACTTCAAAAATTCAGATTTGAATCACATTCAAACATTTTTTAAAAAATCAGATTTGAATCACATTCAAATATTTTTAAAAAATCAGATCTGAATTTTATTGAATCAATTTTAAAAAATCAGATTTAAATATGATTCAAACAACTTTAAAAATTCAGATTTGAATCACATTCAAACAACTTTTAAAATTCTGATTTGAATCATAATTTAATTGTGTGATTAAAACAACTAATTAAACACTTTAATTAGTCAAAGAATAGGCCTTAGATCATACAACAATTGCAGAATTAAAGCCAAACCTTGAATCACCCATGGAACCATTGTTGCGCCACCAATGGTGGCTTCTCCATGTGTGACGCCACATCTCATGATCCAACCAGCAATGAATATATTGATCTCTTGATCAAACTCACAAGTAAATTATATAATAATAAATCTAAATGGCAAATATAGTGGCTCTGATACCAATTGAAGGCAGGCGTGAAAAACACAAGATTATACCATTGAATTCAAAAATTTTCACCTAGGGTCACATGCACCATGCAAGATTTATTTTTATCTATTTGATTTCAATGATAAACAACATATTAAAACTCTTTTAATATGTTTTTGGATCTGTATTTGCCATTTAAGATTTTAAAATTAATCAGATTAATTTTAGAACCCTAGATTAAATCAAGAACGATTACACTAACCTCTTGATGTCTTTGCGGCGTATGCCTTTGGTCGTCTTGAGGACACGGATGTTGTCCCTCTAGCTTTTCCACACCAAGAACACCTATGGCAGCCCTTGAACAGCTTCTAAAGCCTTTTCTATTAATTAGAAATTCAAGTTCTGCCTTTTAAGAAATTAGAGATGCAAACAGGACACTAGAAACAATTTCTAGTGTTCTTAATTCAAGAGATTGATGGCTAATCTCTTTGAATTGATGAGAGATGAAGAGAAATAGCTGGAGGCTCAAAGTGGCGTGACATATGAGAGGAGAGGCTGCTGGTTGTGTTTTCTTTTCATAACCCACTTAAATAGCTAGGTTAACACATTAAACCCTAGCCACATGTCACCTTTTGATTAGCTCTAGGTTTAAGTGACCCAATCACATTGTGCCAAGTGTCAAACCTATATTTAATCTTGATTTTAATCATCTTACATGATTAAAAATATTTGTAAGCTTATGTGTTATGCCATGTGTCACCATCTCATGGTGCCACGTGTCACCTGTATAAAATGACCAAAATGCCTGTGTCTTAATTTTGAGTTCTTAACTTAAAATAATTATTTTCTTCTTCTAATTAATTTATATCAAATATAAATTAATTAATTAATCTCTATTAATTAATTTCTCATCAATTAAATTCATATTTAAACACTTTAAATATAAATTTAATTTATACTACACATCGATAATCTAGATTTGGTTTCCAAGTCATGCTAGGGACTTTGCAATTTTATTGCAAACCAAATCTATTTAATTAATCAATTAAACTCTTTAATTAATTAATTAAATCATATTTAAATAGGTGATAACTTGTGTATGTGTGTGACTTACTAGGCTCATCACTAATTGGCAATGAGACATGATATCAACTCTTAATATCATCGAACTCTTTCTTACCATAAATGATTTCTCTAAATCATTTTATGAACCTCATAGACCATGGTTAACACCTAGCATAGCATGCCATGGCCACCCAATTAGTAATAAGATTTACCTTAAATGAACCTATAATCATATGTTACCATGCACTAGAATCTCTACATTACAAAATCCCAACTCAAGTGAGTCATGGTTTATGTCAAACTCCATTTGCTATGAATATTATGTTCTCTTTTAATTCCAGTTCTTGATTAAAGATTTTCTCATCGAAACTCTTTTACGAATAAATCTATCTGTCTGGCAGGAACTTGAAACATCAAGAACAATTAAATGAACATAGGATTTTATCTCTATTTACTTAGAGGCAGATTCCATCTTGATCAACACCTACCTCCATATATAACTAGAGAGCCAACACATGCCCATATACCCATACATAGTACAAGTATGAAAGCGATATCAAACTCAAACTACCTATATACAAGATAAGCTGTGCTATCTCGGGTCTAAAGATTATATGCTGATATGATTTATGACAAAACATTGACAGAGTAAACTCCATGTGCTTGTCATAAGTGTCCTTGTTGACCTACTTATCATTTATAAGTGCCTATCATGTTTGTTATATGGCATGAGACTCACCATTCCATCTTATTTATATCTCATATAAATAACTTGGGAACAAACATGAATACAATCTTTACGGATAAGTCATGTCCTTATTATGAAGTATCCTCGATTGTGAACCTATTTATGATACTTTGTGCTAGAAATATTGTCACTCATATTCTTAACAACTTAAGAATAATATTTCTAACAAAATATCAATGGACCTTTTCTATTACACATAAATATATTATGTAAACGGAAAAGTGGAAATGCCTTTTATTAATAAAAATATATACAAGATACATACTAAATGATATGCTCTAGGGCATACTACTAACAGATGTTACAACACCTAAGCTTGCTAT
>NW_026614826.1:0-105862 GCF_030052815.1 Hevea brasiliensis | reverse complement strand
AAAGGTTAAGGCAACTAAAAATAATATAAGGTGAATTGAATAATGGGCTTGCCAATCAGACAAAAAAAATAAATAAATAAAGCATGACCAGATATAATTTTTTTCGTATAAAGAATTCATTGAAGTTTAAGTCATAAAATATTTTTACATATAAACATAGGATGATCAGCGGTTCACATGCATCATGCTATCAGCGGTTTACATGCCTATGGATTGAAGCCTTTAATATATTCTTTGTTAATTATATTAGGCAATAGGCAACCAAGTTGGACAAAGTGCCAAAAAGGAATAGGGTAACTTTTAAGAGGATTTCCAGTGCATGAAATAGAATGGGTAAATTACTCTTTTGTTTCTATATTATGCCATAATTAACATTTAGGCCATTGTATTTTGAAAAATAAATGAAAATGACCCGAGTTTTGATTTTTTCACACACTTTTATCTTTTCATCAATTTTTCTCAACTTTTGCTGTTAATAAAAAGTGAAATACTTTAATGCCTCTCATAACAGATTATTATTTCATCTCACCGTTATGAACATTTTTGTTATTAAATTTTTACTATTATTAATACTTTAATCTCTTATTGACAACCTTTTAGTCCCTGGCAAAAATGAATGAAGGGATGAAAATATACAATGGAACCAAGAATCTAGGAAGTGTTTATTAAAATAGATGGGCTCACTCAAGTGTTACTTATAAAATAATACAAGAATTAAAAAAATGATTTAACCCAATAGAATAAAAATTTAGGTGGCAACAACATAATCGTGGATGTCTAATCAGTCAAAACACATAGGGTGACTCAAACCAACTGCAATTAATAGCATCATTACATTAACAACTCCAAGCAGAATTATTACATTAACACATACAAGCAAAGGGACCCTCGAATTGGATATAATGTGAAACTAATTTTGGAATAACAAAGTTAAAAAAAAAATGGTTGGAATAGCAAAGGGAATCAAATGTAGAGTAAAAGAAAATCCAACAAAAGAGGGAAATTATTATTTAAGAAGAAAAATTATTTAAAATATATTAATTAGATATTTTTTATTATAAAATTTCAAAATAATTAAATAATATTTTTAAATTGACCGAAACCAGAGTACCAAACATGTTATTAGGCGAACGTTGTTGTCATTGTCCCCTGAGAAACAAGAAACGTCTATTCACTCGCTAGCCATGTCGTAGTTGCTGCAGACAGTGGCTGACTTGAAGCATATTTTGTCTTGTATATAGTTTTGGAGTGGCAGAGGATGTGAGATATCACCAACAACATGACAAGAATTTGGTGTCATAAGGTGACAAGGCCACGTAGAATCAGGAGTGAAAGAAAAAAAAAATTTTGAGAAAGAAAAGGAAGGAGGCTCCTCCGACAGAGCGACAACGCTCAGTGATAAAGGTTCCCAACACAATCAAATCTGCCCCACCACCAGTAATGAGGCACAATGAATTCCCTTTTTGACTTTTCTTGGATTGCTCTCACTAGGCGTGAATTTTACTGTAGGATATGGGTCCCCTTCTATTTCCTCCATTTGAACAACACAGAACCAGAGGCGTCCAAGGTTGCGTTTGGACGCTTTCCTTCAAATGGGTTAAATATTGTTTTTTTTTGTTGACCATTAAAACCAGAATCCAAATACCGCCTTGCTACTTTTCCTTTTTATCTTTCGTATACAGAAACCAGTCGATGACGTATACTAATCCACTAGAAACAGTACTAAGATATGACCTCAGTTATGAGGCACCAGACACCATCGATCGAAGGCGCAAAACTCAAATTAAGGAGAGAGTATATCAAAACGAATCGTGACCGTCAAACATCTAATCAATCAGGAGGGCGTACCTGAAACGTATCCGCTTGAGATCATTTCCTCCGCGCGGGAGAGAAACGAAAGTGATCAGAACACCGGGCTCCACCTGGGCCACCCACTCCTTGGGTTCGTTCTCTTCGACGAACACCACGGGCGGGTCGACCCGGCGCCCACTGCCATTCATTGAGTTTGGCGTCCCTTCGCCGCTCGAGCTTGATATCCCCTTCAGCCTCGCCTCCATCTCCTTCCCCCATGTTCTAGTCGTCGTCGAGCTTGAGCTTCCGGTCCGGCGTAACGACCACCGGAATCGCTCTGACTCTGCGTCAGACTCGTTCCAGTTGCTCCTGAAACGGCTCTGAGTTGTTGGCGCCGTGCATGGATTGCAGTGCCGGTATGCTCCGGAGGCCTTTAATGCCATGTCCCTAAGCTATTAAAAAACAAAAACATAATTAAACATTGAATTACCGAACAGAACAACGGAGTGAGGATTAGGGTTTTGGAATTTGGAAGTACCTGAGTAGTGAGGGACTTGATCGCTTGGTGGTGTTTGGTATTATGAATGCTCGAGGTGCCAGACTCATCGGCTTGACTCAACGAGTCATCGCCGGGTTGCTTCGTTCGCGGCATACACGTCAGCATTTTTCAATTCTGCACACATTGCCAATTTCAAAAAAGTTAGACCCAGAATCGTTTTCGTACTCAGAGAATCGAATTTCACCTCCAAATCCATTACAAACCCACAAAGTATTAACAATTAACCGTATCAGAAAGCAGCAACAATTTTCAAAACCATGGATTTTGAATTGAGTGGAATTGAATTCAGGAAAATGAAAATTGATAAGCATTGAGATTCCATACACTTACATGAATCAGTTTGGCTTGAAAGTAAACCGAGATGCTCCTAAAACGCAGTGGCCATGCAGTGCTTGAATGCCCGCTTCAGGTAGCGCGATCAGAGATTCTCTGCGCTCAAATTTGTATGAATTACATGAATAAACAAACAGAAGGAGATGATTATGATTATTATAAAGAGGGGAGAAAAGGAAAAAGAAATTGGTCAAAAGGATCGAAATGGGAAAGAAGAATCTTTTTGTCCTTTTCAGCTGAGCTTTGGTGTTGGCTAATCGCTACAATGGGGATAGTAGTAGCAGCAGTTTTGAGCATGCTTTACAAGTTTACCTGCTACCGGATGGTCACCGCTGATTGTAATAGTCGAGTTACCTGTAGTTCACCATGCTTTGCATAGACTACTGTACCGTCTCTTACACTGCGTCAGGAAGCAGGTTTTAATGGACCTTGGACCCACGTAATAGGCCTCTTTTAATTTTTTTTTTTTTTTTTTAACTAAAGCCTCTTTTAACTTAGAAAAAAATAAGTGAAATTATATGAAAAAGCAAAACAAAAATTATTTTTTAATAGTTTTTTTTATAAATAAAAAATTTAAAAATTGATTTATTTATTTTTAATATTTTAATAAAAGAAAAACGATAAGCAAAATTATTATATTTTTGTTATTATAAATAAAATTATATTAAAAATAATTATTAAAAGAGAAAAAAAAAAAGAATTTTTCACGTAAATTTTTAATTTTTTTATAAATTAAGAAAAATCAAATTTTTAATAATTTTCCTTTTTCAACAAAATAAGTCCCTTCTTTAATTATTTTTTTTTCTTACTATAAAATAGGCTTAAAATTCGCTTCCTACTGGGAAGGAAATTGGAAGCATTTGAAAGAGAGAGAGACTCAGGTAAAATTAAATTTGCGATTATAGATGAAGCTAGTTTCCTAGGTCTCAAATAGGGAAGTCCCCTGATAGTTGCTTAGAGAGGAGTACTCGACTGGAGACACATTGCCCCCCACCTCACCTTAGAATTAAATACGTGATAGTTGCCTTTTCTGGGTCTATTAAGTATTGTTTTTAAATTGTTATCGAGAAAAATGTTTTTTAAAATATATTAATTTAAAATATTAAAAAATAATTTAAAATTAAATTTAATAATTTTAATTATTATAATATTAAAATGATATATTAATTTTTTTAAAATTAATTTTTAAGAGTATTTAAAAAAATATTTTTCTAAAAATTAATTTTGACAAAAAGTCTTTTTAAATTAATTTATTTAAGTATATATAAATTAAAATTTTATTTTTATAAGTCTACACTTGATATTGTGTATTCTCTCTTAAATATAAATCTAATATTTTTAGTGTCATTAGGTCATACAGTGCTAAAAGCTCTTCTGTATCTAAACAAAGATGTGCAGAAAAATATTAAATTCAACAATAGACATATTAAATCACAATGCAAAATTTTCAATCATTATTTTTTATTGATAAAATTAAATTATTAAAAAAATAAAAAAAAAATTATTATTTTAATATTTTTATAATTAAAATTTATTAAATTTAATTTTAAATTATTTTTTAATTAATATATTTAAAAAAATAATTTTTTTAATAATAATTTTAATAACAACACTAAACAGATTTAAAAATGCCCCTATCACTCGCTCACTCATTGCACAGGTCACTTGCTCTTCCATTGCACGTATCACTCGAACCGAGTGCCCGGTCACCATCAGTGTCAGCGAGATGGGTGTTGGTTTGGATTCCTTATTATGGATGACAAATCTTCCCAAAACTAAGATCAATGTACCATGCACTCAATTATTTTTTTTTTTAATTTTTTTTCCCACATAATAATATATTAATATATTTTTTATTAAAAAAATAATTTATTTCTATACATTCAAAACAACTCGATTAAACATTTATTTTAAAAATTTAATATTGATTATATAGATTCACTTTTTTTTGCTGTAAACGATTTTGAATTAAATCCTTATAAATATATAATACTTATAGGTCATATTGTACTACTCTCCTCCAAATCAATTTAAATCTATCTTTTTTTTATTCTATATAAATTTTTAAAAATTATAAATTTAATAAAAATATATATATTATTAAAATTATATTTAAAACTCATATTTTTAACTTATAATTTATTTTGTAATAAATATATTCATATTATATAATAATAAAAAAAATATATGCCAAGAAACTCATCCAGTCTCACCACGAGTGGCTACGATTTAAAAACTACTAATAACGGTTCTTAAACTGTCAGTTCAAGTTTAATTAAATAATAAATTTAAGCTAAATTAACATGAAACGGTTTGAAAGATGATTTATAATCTGTCATTTTCGATTCAAGTCTTGATTTAAAATAATTTAAAAGGCAATTTAAAAGATGATAGTTTAATACGATTTCGAGACGATTTATGAGCGATTTAGACAAAAAAAAATAAAAATTTTATTAATTTAGAATTAAATTATAATTATAAAAATATTTTAACTTTTCTTA
Organism: Hevea brasiliensis; assembly: GCF_030052815.1. Taxonomy (NCBI): domain Eukaryota; kingdom Viridiplantae; phylum Streptophyta; class Magnoliopsida; order Malpighiales; family Euphorbiaceae; genus Hevea; species Hevea brasiliensis. Next base: position 100,678 of record NW_026614826.1, on the reverse strand, counting down.
GAAATCTTTCAATTAAAATAAAATAAAATAAAATGAAATTAATTCATCTTTAAAAAAAATTAATAAGAAAAACTTGAACTTAATTAAAAAATTAGAGTTGAAATTGATTTTTTTTAAGAAATGAAAAAAATGTGCATGAATGTAATTTTACCTATGTATCTTTTTTGAATTTAGGGAAATCAAAATTTTTAGTTCTATTAGTTCTTTTTTAAAAAATTATATAATAATTAATAATTAAAAAATATTAAAAAATAAAATAAAATGTATTGAAAATTTTATTTAGGATATAAACGAATAATAATAAAGTAATTGAGATAGAATTAAAAATTTTAATGAATATATAAAATAATAAAATAAAAAAAATTGAGATAGTACTAAAAATTAAAAGGAATGTAGAAAATAATTACTTAGGGAAATTAAAAAAGTATTGAGAATTAAAGAAAGTGTAAAGAATAACTATATAGAAAATTTAAAATTTATATAAATGAATTAGAAGTGGAGTAAACTATTTATTTTGCTATTTTATATTTAAACCGTCAATTTTATCCAGTTCGAAATTATTGATTCAATCTGATTTAAAACAACTGATTTACAATTTTTGAAAAATATGAACTTAAATCAAATCTGTCACGACCCAACCTATGGGCCGGACCGGCATTAGGACCTGGGCCAGCCTAAAGCCCCCGAGGCCCGTAGTAAGCCTAACTATTCATTAACCCAATTCTAAGGCCCATTTGGGCCCAATTTCAAGAAACCAACCGAACAGAGTCCGGCCATAAAGTGGACCTTTCAACGGGGAGTTTTTTGACTCACCCGACCTGTAAACACAATATACAATCCATTGGGGAGCTCAGCTCACCCTCCACATACTCATATCATCATAAAGATAAATGGGAGCTCAGCTCCCTCATCCAGTCCATCAAACATGCATATAATAATTTTACAGGTCCACAATAAGAACTTATATTACAAGCCCAATTTAAATGAAGGTTTCTAACACATGCGGAAATTCTAGAAATTCATAGAATTACACAAATATTGATAAATGACCTGCGAGGGAGAAAAGCAGGTTAACCTCAAAAAAAAAATCCTCCTGTGGCCTGAAAAAAATATTGAATAAGAGTGAGCATTCGACTCAGAGAGTAAAATATCAATTTTAACCATAATCTCTATAACTATCTAAAACTAATGCACACTGTAGAGTGAAATGCAACATCAATAACATTTTCACGTCATAACATCAAAAAGGTAATTTGGAGCACTCACGCACCCTGTAACATCAATCATAATATATGGGAGCTGATCCCCTATACAGCTCTCTTAAATCCAACCTGGTGCCAGCGAAGAACTCAACTCGGACTTCCACTTAATAACAAAATCGGGGTCCCAGCAAAGAACTCAAGCCGTGTCTACCCCGAAGGACCGGGTCCCAGCGAAGATCTCAAGCCGTGTCTACCCGTCCTATCCATAGTCCACGCCACATCACACGCACGCCAACGCACGCACACTGCTCCAAATTACCACAACAATATCCATGGCACGCTAATAGTTATGAATACAACATAAATCGTGCCTAGAGTTTAACTACATAAATATATGCATATAAGTGATGCATGGGCATGCTTGAACATATAATAATATTGAAATTACAATTAAAATTAATATTTTACTCACAGACTTGACGGTGATCACTGAGGCAGCTGGGCGGAGGAAGAAGGCCTTCCCGGCTCACCTGACAATTTTATTACAATCATTTAATAAATTTGACTCTATACAACAAGGAAAAAGACCAAATACATCCTAAGTCGTGCCGAAAAATCCGGCAGAGTCTCCCCTATACCTAGGACCTACCCAACTTGCAAAAGGGCTCAAAACACACTTCTATATTCGTAACTCATATATCTACCATTCAATCACATCACACAGCCCCTCCTGGGCCCATCAAATCAGTCATCCATCACAATATGTAAAATTTTAATTTAGTCCTTATAATTGATCATTCTTGCAAAAACTACCCAAACAAGCTCTAAAAATTCTAAAAATTTTGCCCATGTCCTTAGCAATATTACTAGGCTATTGCAAAAAGAATCATAATTTTCTAAGCTACCACGAATATTTTATGGATTTTTAATCCTATTCAAGCACTAGAAAATTACGAAAAAGCAAGGTTCGGGTTTAACTTTGCCGATTCCGACTTCGGGAACACGCTCGGGACGTTTGACAATGGTCGGGTAGCCAAAACCTCGATCCAATTCGGAGACTTTTCGAACGTGCATTCGCCGGAAATTTACCGACTGACAAGCATCGAATTTCCGCGAATTGAGGATACCTACACGAAGCCCATAACACGGGGGTTAGTACATAAATTTTTCAGAATTTTCTAAGCTCATTTAATGCTCGGAAAAACACGGCGAAGTTCCGTGGGACTCACCGAAAAACGGTATCGGAAAAATTCAAAATTTATGTCGCCGCGAAGCTCTTGACGAGTGGAGCGCGTTGGTACTCTCGGTTTTCTCGTGGGGTTCACGGTTTGCGAGAAATCTAGCCCGAAAGTCAAAATGGGTTAAAACTTCCCGGACAAAAATTGGACAAACCGCTAGATGGATTTCGGCGTTCTTGGTGTCTATGGAAAGCTCTCGCCGAGTAGATGATTTTAGACACAAGACCCGGTCCGATTGGTGGTCGGATCGGCCGGATTTTGGCCGGGAAAGTCGAAAAGTCGCGCGCGCAAGGGAGGGTGTTCGCGCGCGTTTTCCGGCCGTTTGGGGCGGTGGCCGATCGACTGGGACGGTTGAGAGGCAGCGCCGGCTAGCTGGGGAGGCAGGGAGGTGGTGGCGCTGCAAGGGGAGGAGGGAGGAGAGAGAAAAGAGAGAGAGAAGGCAGAGAGGTCGGCGCGCACGGGGAAGGGAAGAAGAAAAAGAAAAAGGCCGGTCTGATTCGATCGGTCCGATCCGGTCCGGTTTGATTCGGCCGGTTCGATTCAGGATACAAATTTTAAATTTTTACTCTGCCTCGAGATCGAAAACGAGGTCTAAAAATTCCGAAAAAAATTCCAGAAAACTCAGAAAAATTCGTAGACTCCAAATATATTTTTAGTTTTGCCATATGGTTTTTAAATTAATTTTTAAAAATCATCAAAGTTTATATTTTCGGAAAATCGAACCCGATTTTAAAATCCAAAAAAAATCTCAAAAAAATTCCTAAAATTTAAATAAAATTAAAATATCAAAAATGCTCATAAAATAATAAAATTTAAAATTTTGAGGTGTTACAAAATCACAGAAAGATAGTTTCGATTTGATTTGAAATCGGTTATGATTTTGGCCAATTTTGATCAAACTAATTTCGATTTAATTAAATCTTAAAATATTGAAAGGCGAGAATGGAGAAGCGATCCCCGATCACAACCTTACTTGATATTATCCCTAGTTCTTATTCGGGTTAGAAATTAACAGAGCCTTCAAGTGAAAAGGTTCTTTATGTATATATATATATATATATTTTTTTTTTTTTTGAAATCAACATGTTTATTTAATTTATCTGTTAATTTTTTTAATCAATGAAATTTAATTCAATTAAATTATTATTTATTCTATATATTTTAGTAAAATTAATTATTTTATATTTATATTTTAGAAAGCACTAATATTCAATTTTTCTATTTTAGTGTATTTAATTAATTGGTATATATATTTTAAAAAAATATTACTAAATAAAAAATATAAGTTTTATTGTGTAAAGACTAATGTGAATTAACATTTTTCTTCAATTGTTCAAGATTTTCATTTAATTTCCTATGCGTCATTTTGTTTTTTCTGTATTAGAAAACAATATTTGATCAAAATTAATTCCCAATAAAAGAAATTATGCACATAGAATTGAATCAAAATTATATTTGAACAATTAAAAAAAATTTAGATTTAATTTTTATATAACAAAATTTTTATTTTTGTGATTATATTTTTTTGAAATATATGAATTAATTAATTTTTTTAATAAAAAATTAAATAGTAATATTTTTAAAATATAAAAATTAATTAATTAGTTTTATTAAAATAAAATTAAACAATAATTTATCTAATTTTAATTAATAAAAAATTTTATAAATTAATTAAATAATTTAATAAAAATAAAATATAAAAATTAAATAATATATTTTTAAAATATAAAATTAATTATTGTTAAAATTAAATAATAATTTTTCCTCTTAATTTGATATAAAAATTGAAATGCAGGGGGAAAGAACACCTACAGGTTGGTAGTAACGTGTAATAAGCGACGCAGACGAGTCATGCCAATAAGCTAGAAAGTCATGCCATACGCAGCGTTTTGTAATTTATTTATACTCCTCCCTCCTCAGGTCACGCGATAAACCTCGTTCCCCACCAAGATCGATGCTCATCCTCATCCACCGTCAAAACAATTTCTCGCCCACTATACTTCTCCGCCGTTGGATCACATCATATCCGTGCTATCACCGCTTGGATTCAACGGCACACCAGGAATTTCCAGATCCTCTAGTAGCTGGAAGAAGCCTAGAAATTTTCTAGTCCGCCACGTGTATTTTTTGTCACGCGGGGCCCAACGCCACCAGGGAATCTTGAAACTTATAAAATTCTACACACCAAGGACAGCCTCCAAAGCTCAACTTCAACAGCCAATAACGTAGTTCCGCGTCGTCTCTCGCCGACTGGTTTTGCGTTCTCCGGTCGACGTCGTTTCATGGTTCCAAACTAAGGATTCCTAATTTAAGCATATAAACATGTGTGGACGAAATTGGGTTTAGGGTTGGACTGTCACTGTCTACTCTACTCTGCTGGAAGCCGAACGAGCTCAGTTTCTATTCGTGAGCATGAACATGTAGCAGATAGAGATGCTCTAATCTGTTCAATCCGATGTTGATTTTGAGGCGGAGGTCGAAAGTGCAGAATTCTTCGGATTTCTCTGAGGTTGAGAAAGACAGAGAGGATGATAAGAAGGATAGAGGAAAGGAGAAACCAAAGCCAAAGCAAGACGGAGGAGAGAGGAGGATAAAGAAATGGACATGCGTAGACAGCTGTTGCTGGTTCATTGGTTGTATATGTTTGATATGGTGGTTTTTGCTTTTCTTGTACAATGCAATGCCTGCCTCTTTCCCTCAGTACGTAGCGGAGGCGATCACGGGGCCGTTGCCCGACCCGCCTGGCGTGAAATTGAAAAAGGAAGGGCTAACAGCCAAGCATCCGGTGGTTTTCGTGCCTGGAATTGTTACCGGCGGGCTGGAATTGTGGGAGGGACACCAGTGTGCTGACGGATTGTTTAGAAAGCGACTCTGGGGTGGCACATTTGGGGAAGTGTACAAAGGTACCTTTTTCTATTTTACTTCTTTAATTTTCTTTTTTCTCGATTTGTAATTGCGGATCTTAATTTTATGCAATTTATGGCTTCAAAGATCCAATTATGTGAATATTTTCTTTTGTTCATGTTCCTTTTTTGTGTTTTTCCATCCAATTAGTAAATGATACCTAACGGGATCTGTGGTTGTATGAGGTTGCTTAGTTGGTAAGGATTAATCAAAAGTGGGTTTGATTTTGATAATGGTGGTCACCTCAGTCCTCACAAGTAACTTGTAATAGATTTTTTAGAATAGTAAAACCTATGGGTTGTACTATTGGTTCCAGTATACTAGTTTCCAGTTGAATATGTATTAATTTTAGGTGGGTGCATCTGCTTTATTACTGTTTACTGTAAGCAGACGGGATAGGGAGTAATTATGTCTGACCATAAGATTAGAATCAACATGAGCTTGTCTGCTGTTACTGTTGACGATCTGGAAGTTTTGGGAGTGTTACGAAGCCTGTTTGAAAGTCCATGATTTGAAATCCAATTTGTTAAGTATTGAACCGATAGATGCTCTAGAATATATAGTAGTGACTAATCCAAACATATGTTAAATGTTCAGGCGTGATTTTCATGTTGGCATGCAGTTACAATCTAATTCTATGGGAAAAATGTGACTGGAAAGTTTATTTGATTAAAAATTTGGTGTGAAAAGAGAATCTAACTGACTCATTCTATACCAACGTGGTTTGAGGGCAAATTTTAGTAGATTAATAATTTGGTGCACGTGGGTGTGCAGAACTACACTTTGTCTTGTTTTTCTGTGATTGTAAAGTGATGTTTGCACAATTATAGTTAGATACCTCTGCTTTGATCTTCTTCTTTGTTAACAGAAATTTTTTGTGTAACTGCTTGTAATTATCATTGGGTTTAACGTCAATGTTTAATTTTGTATCAATTTTTCTGACTAGCTGGTATGTGGTTACATTTTTTGTTTCACACTTAAAAATAAATTTAATTAATTTTAAAACTTAATGCCATTTTCCCCCCACAACAAACACCCCCCCCACCCCCCCCCCCCCCCCCCAAAAGAAAGAGAGAGAGAGAAAGAGAGAACCTTCTCCTCGCTTCTCTGTTTTTCCACCACCTCTGTATGATTTAAAGTCTCCTTGCCTTAAGTTTTTGCATCTAAAAGAATTAAACAAATATTGGTGTCATGTAGGCTTTGACTTCTATATGCTTTTTCTGGATTTTGCATAACAGTGAACTCTTGTCAAAATTTTGATATATGATAGTGGTGCCATGAAATTCTAATGATAGGTCATGGCATGTGTCTTCCAACCTGTGTTACATGGAATCCACCAAGCATAGCTTTTGCACTATGATATTAGTATATGATGGTTCTTTAAAGAGCATAGTTCTTTGGTATTTAAAAGATCCATTTCTACTGTTCATGTCTTGCCTATTGAGAGACACTAATTGAATAAGTTTTGGGTCATTATGATTTTTTTTTAGTGTTCTTTCTTTTAGTTGGAGTGGTTATTAACAATTGACCGGAATCTTTAGCTTCCTAGCGTGTTCATTAAATCTGTAATGCAAGTGTATTATGTTGTGTAATTATTGTCTTTCTTGTATATCACTAGATCTAAGGACATCTGTCTCTCAGTACTCCAAGGGTACCTTGAGCTAGATTTTGTGGCAAAAAATACATGCAACTAAATCAAAATAGTTGATTGTTTTTAGGACCAATAGTTAGTTTCCTTAGTAGATTTGACCTGCAGGCAGTTGAATTTTTGAAAAATCTATTTGTTCTTAAATGCTTCTCTGAAACAGATATTTCATAATAGATAATATCAGTCACATTATTTGAATATTTTGAAGGCAAACTTTAGTATATATTATGTAGTCAGTTTGTGGCCTGTAAAGTTCCATGATTAATGTATTTTGGTCGTTGGCAATTTTCATCGATTCAACCTGATAATTTAGAGAAGGGAAGGCACTCTTATCTGATTTGATTGCTGTTGTTCCTTGTTCCTATATGTTTATTAAGTGAACCAATTAATTCCTGTTTGAAATGTTCATTTCAAGTAGATTTAATTGGTTCAATTCCTAAAATTTCGCCATTTTCCAAATTATCTTGATTATGAGATTGCACATTAATGGTGGTGGAATTGACTATTTGAAGCTTGTTTCTTTCCCTTATGTTTCTCCTATTTTCATGCAGACCGTTATGCTGGGTTGAGCATATGTCACTGGACAATGAAACTGGACTGGACCCTCCTGGCATTAGGGTCAGGCCTGTATCTGGACTTGTGGCAGCTGATTATTTTGCACCTGGTTATTTTGTCTGGGCAGTTTTAATTGCTAATTTGGCTCGCATTGGATATGATGAGAAAACCATGTATATGGCCGCATATGATTGGAGAATATCATTTCAGAACACTGAGGTATGGTTTTTTAAGCCATATATTTGCTTTTAAGTCATATGTTTTCTTCTAGAGTTTCCAAGTCTTAGTTTTGATTACTGTATGTCAGCACTGTTTGTGGTATTATATATTTCTTCTCCTTAGGTATGTATTGAATTCATAATTTGTTTACTAATTTCTTTCTAATTGAGATTATAATGTAAGGGAACAAACTCTGAGCCGGATAAAAGTAATATAGAACTCATGGTGGCTACAAATGGTGGGAGAAAGGTGGTTGTTATTCCACATTCAATGGGTGTTCTGTACTTTCTGCATTTCATGAAATGGGTTGAGGCACCTGCTCCAATGGGAGGTGGGGGTGGAACAGATTGGTGTGCTAAGCATATAAAGGCAGTGATGAATATTGGTGGACCCTTTTAGGTGTGCCAAAAGCAGTCTCAGGATTTTCTCTAATGAAGCCAGGGATATTGCTGCAGCCAGGTTTTCTTTTAATTACTAAAATCAAAAGATTAATAACAATTTAATTTTATGTTGCCATGACTTCATCTTTCCTATGAATCTTCTGACTAATTTGTGCTGCTTAATTTTTGGTCTTGATGAAATGCTAATCATTTTACAGGGCTTACGCTCCGGGTTTTTTGGATAAGGATGTTTTTGGTCTTCAAACTCTGCAACATTTAATGCGGATGACTCGTACATGGGATTCAACCATGTCTATGATACCAAAAGGTGGAGATACAATCTGGGGTGGCCTTGATTGGTCTCCTGAAGGAATCTACAATTGTGGCGCAAAGAAGCCAAAAAACAATAGTACACACACTGCAATTCCAAATGGGAAAGGGGCATCAAGTTTCACGGAAGGTGTGAACTATGGGAGAATTATATCGTTTGGGAAAGATGTGGCTGAGCTTCATTCCTCCAAAATTGAGCGGATTGATTTCAGGGTAATACTTCCTGTTCAGTTAAGGACATGAAAATGTATAACACACACACACACACACACACACATGCACACACACACACACACACATGGATTTAAAGTTGATGAAATTAAGGTTATCGGTTCATCTAGTACATATTCATTTATCTCTTTTCCTCAATTCCCCATGATATCATTTGCTCCTTTGGTGATGATCACAATGGTTCTGCCTTTTGATATCCTCTAGACATTGAGGGCTACATTTTGAAAATATTTTTGGTGGAAGTGTCATGCTTCTAATCTCATGCATCAAATCTAAACATGCATAATCAATCATTTTTAGTATGCTAGAATAGAATTTACAATCAATTACTTGAGAAGTCAACTGTTCATCTATTGGTGTATTGCATTCTCAGGTGTTCTTATTCTATTAATCAGTTCATATCAAAGTTTTTTTTCCCCTTTGAATGTTCTGCTTTATTTTCATGATAATAGATAAAACTTAGCTCATTTGCATCTTGAGATATATCAGTTGCTTATGCTGCATGTTTTCTGAGATGTTTGATGTTTTATGTTTTTAATGTCATTGATCTGCAGGATGCTATTAATTTTAAAAACCCTGCAAACAACTGTGACATCTGGACAGAGTACCAAGAAATGGATGTCGGGCATATTAAAGCTGTTGTCAACTACAAAGTATACACAGCTGGATCAGTTTTGGATCTGCTTCATTTTGTTGCTCCCAAGCTTATGAAACGTGAAGGTGCTCATTTTTCACATGGGATTGCAGATGATTTGGATGATCCTAAATACGAACACTATAAATATTGGTCGAACCCCTTAGAAACAAGGTGAGAATTTCCATATTTTGTTAATGAGAGTTTTTAATTGATAACAAATGAACTTAATTTAATTTTTCTGCACGTAAGTTTGTAAAGCAAGTTCATGTTATATTCTATGATTGGCAAAGTGCTTTTAGTTTGCTTGTGTGCCTGACTCCTCTTGGAACAGCTAGATTATCACAATAAAAACATACAAATTGGAATTTTGTAAATCCCATATCTGTAAATTACTTAATTATATACCAAATATGTTCCACTTGGGCTGATAATCATTTTGTTGTTCTTTTTTTCCCCAGCTTCTCTTGCAACTGTTATCTTAAGCTTTATAGTAATGAATAATTTTAATTCATTTTTGCTTTAGGACGATTACTGGTCAAATCATAAGCTTGTTCTTTATGATGGTCCTGTACTTGATCAAATTTTCATTGGGGGGACTGCTTAATTTTCTTTATTGTTTGTACAGATTACCGAATGCTCCTGAGATGGAGATATATTCTATGTATGGAGTTGGAATACCCACTGAAAGAGCATATGTTTACAAGCTAGCTTCTACTACTGAATGCTCAATTCCATTTCAGATAGATACCTCGGCAACCGGTGGAATTGAGAACTCTTGTCTAAAAGATGGAGTTTTTTCCGTTAATGGAGACGAGACAGTTCCTGTTTTGAGTGCTGGTTTTATGTGTGCAAAGGGTTGGCGAGGCAAAACAAGATTCAATCCTTCAGGCATTCGTACTTATATAAGGGAATATAATCATGCCCTCCAGCTAATCTTCTAGAGGGCCGAGGCACCCAAAGTGGTGCTCATGTTGATATACTGGGGAACTTCGCACTAATAGAGGACATTATAAGGGTAGCAGCAGGAGCTACAGGAGAGGACTTGGGAGGAGACCAAATTCACTCCGATATTTTCAAATGGTCTGAAAAGATCAGCTTGCATCTATAGTTCATAAGGTGAGCACTGAAAACTGGTTTATATGTTATCTACGAATGAAGTAGAGTACTGATTCAGTTGATGCATTATTTGCCATGTATTTTTAAATATACTATTGGTTCTACTTGTTTTAGTACTCTGTTAATAACAAAACTGGCCTGAGACTAGGTAGGATTGGATCATTTTTCATCTAAGTTGCTTTTCTACGTTGTCATATGAACTAGCAGTTGCCTATATACATTGCAATTTTCTTTCTGGCCTGGCCTCACTCTAGTCACACGTATTGATTGGCAGCAGAAATCATGCCTACTTCCCCCCTTGCACTTGAGACACTTCTAACAGACTGTGAATGCAGCAAATATTGGTGAATTGTGGAGGTACATCTATCAGCTCATGTTGAATGAGGTTTCTGCAACCAATATTGTTTTGGAAAGGACCTCACAAGGTTACTGAGATCAATGAACTTTCTACGTTGCTTGCACCTACCATTTTGGTGCACTTAAGTTCTATAGTCGCCTGAAATTTTGGTCAACCTGTAATTTATTCAAGTATTGTGAATAAAATGTGTTATAAGCTTGTTTGGCTTCCCTTTGAATTTTTGATCTCCATGTTGTAGCTTTGACCCCTTTCCTAAAGGGCACTGCACTAAAATTTTGTTCTTAGACGTGTTGTTCCTGGTGGTTTTTGGGTCCAGCATAATGGAGATTTAATTAAAAGATGCTTCAACCCCATTTTGATTCTAATGGAATTGATGAGGCCTTTCAAGATCGATTCTTAAAAGAGTTGCCATCCTCTTGAAGCTGGCAGGGGCCATCTTTTTTATTTATTTTTTTCCTCAAAACTGCAATGAGAATAGATTTTCCAAGTGCGGCGGTTATTGTCTTTTTAAATTTAAGACTTGCGGTTAACAGTTGATATTTTTAATTTAATTTAATTCATAAAAAAAAAAATTATCACCGAGTTCGATATGGATTTAATATGTCAAGATACGGACAATTTATAGACGGTCCACACTTTAGGCTTAACGTGTGGGTATGAGAAATCAAACCAAAATTAGATAAATTGAACATTAAAGGCCTACAATCAGAATATGTTTAAAGGTGCTGACAGAGTCATCTGCTTCATTGAGCCTGTTAAACATGTCAATTTTGCTAAAATGTGATATGGACAAGAACTGGTAAAACGAAAAATATCATGCTTTAAGGATTAATAAATCTTAATCTAGCAATATATAAATAAAATATATAATAGATTTGAAGCCAGTTTGGATAATTAAATGACTATTAATAAATAATTAATGTTAGTGGAGGAGGATGAGTCAAAGGACGGAGTCTGAGAGATGTTATCGCCGTCGTGTCGTGACTCTCTGTCAAAAACCTTCATGGGTTGATTAATACTTAAGGATTCTTCGCCCTACTTCTGTTGACGGTGGGAGGAAAAGAATATATTTATTTTAAAATTTTTATAATTAATTATATTAAACTTAATTTCAAAAATTTTAATTAATCTATAATATATATAAATGTATAAAGGAGGCAGTGAATTTTTGAAGGGATAGAAATATCTTTATAAATTTATACAATTCACAAAACATAATGAAAATAAATTTAACTTTTATTTTAAAATTAAATTTTATCTATAATATAGAATTTTAAGTCAAATAAATGTCAATAAATTATATAAATTAATTATATGATAATTATAATGTAGAATTTTAATTCAAACAAGTTTCTTTAACTTATGTACATCTTAATATTTTTTTATTACGTATATAAATCTCAATTATAAAAATATTGTTAAAATTAGATTTTTGATATTTCTATTTAGTTTTTTATATTAACCTATGACTTTTAAGGTTATAATGAAATCTTGATGAATTTTAAAATTTTTTTCGTAGATTCTAATACCAAAATACTTAAAATTTTAATGCCAAAAAACTTGTAATTAGATAAAAAAAATTTCAAAATAAATTAAAATTTGTAATAAAACAATATTTTACATAGAATTCCCATTATTATAAATTTTCTAAAAAAAAACATTAACTTAATAATAAGCTAAATTAATTAAAATAATATAACATTTATTCAATAATAATAATAAATATGAATTCATGAATTGATGATTCCTGTTAGTAAGTATGTATACTATTTAGAAATAGATTATGAGGATTTATTTTTAAGATAACCTTCTAATTCTTTTAATAATAAAATTCTGAAGCTAATAGAATTCTAATACTATTTAATATATTAATGGAGTCCTGTTAACTCTTTCTATGATTAGTATTAATACATTAATTAATTCATTCAACATAAAACTAAGAAAGCTATTAAATATTATACATGTTGAGTTAAATAATTTTAAAATGATGATTCACAATTCTTAGATTTGCATTGTTCAATTTATTTATTTATTTTTATTGAAACAGAATTCATTTAAAGAGGAAAATGTTAATATTTTTTAATCACCCTTTTCAAATTGATCAAAATATTATAATGAGGTGCAAGACAAGATAGCTAAAATCAAAGTTTTATAATGAAAATTTTGAGCAAATAAAAGCAATATTTTTTTATAAAGCTTAAATTTCAATATCTTCAATTAATTAATGATAATTTATGTCTTTTTCTTTGTTATTATGTACATGTGGCTAATTTATTAACTATAATTAGTACATTTTTTTTCTTTTATATAATAAAAAATGAAAATACGAGTTTAAAAGTATTATTAATAAATATTATAATATTTATATATAATATATAGTGTTATTAGTTTCTTTTTATAAATATGGACCGTGTCACTTAATATTTAATCTACGTAAATCAGAAAATTTAATGTAGATAAATTTTTATTAAAAAAAATGCAAAGTTAAAGAATTAAAACAAATAAAATTTTTAATTTTTTCGATAAATTAAAAAAACTATCTAATAAACAAAATAAAAATTAAAAAAATTTTAATGCAATTATTAATATACAAGGGCTAAATAATGAATAATGACAAATCTTAAGGTTCTCAAGGTAATTCATCCTATATAAAATTATTATTATTATTATTATTATTATTATATAAAATGAAAATAGGTAAACTTAAATTAGAAAATTATAATACACTATAACTTATAATTTAATATTTATATAATTATAAAATAAAATAATTAATAGTTAAAATTACATGATGCACATGCAAAGCGGTTGCATAAGAAACTAATATATTTATACCAACAGTTTAATAATAATATCAAGTTCAATCTGTTAAAAAAAAAACAAAGCATTTTTTAATATGACGAATATAACCCCTTGGACTCAAGGTTTAAGATCGCTGTTGGCGTTCTCATTGTAATCTAATTTCACAATAATGAACTTACTATCGAGTCTGAAATGACGCTTAATGAGACGAACTGTTGAACAATTTATTATCGACTTTCACTATATTTCTAAGTAAATACAATAGTCATATATTGGCGTGGAGAATAAAATTAAGGTAGAACAATACAATTCCACCAAATTAATCATCAAATTACCATGTTGATTATTAAACTCAAAACACAATCATACTTTCTTATTTGTTACTATTTTCTCAAATCACTCAAACAGCTTTCTTTCTCTCTACCTACTTGATACTTTCTATAAATTTAATTATTTTTTAATTCTTAAATGTAACATTTCTAATTTTTAAATAATTATATATATTATTCTAACCTTGGTATTGCGGACTTCGCGTATGTACTTTTATTTCGTGGAAATTTAATCGTCGCCCGGATTTATAATTTTTGGCCGAGCAGATAAGCTGCTGGAACCATTTCAGAACCGAGTCAAGATTGTAGGCTACCTCACCATTTTTAAACGTTCTGGACGTGTTATAGTTGTCAGATTTGGTATAGGTAAACTCGAACTCTACATTACTCAAATTCTGCATTGTACTAGGTTAGAATAAAATTTATAAAAATATTCGTGGATGATAAGAAAATTACGATTCCTATTGCAATAGCTTTATAATATTGTTAAGGATCGCGGGGCAGGTTTATAGAATTTTTAAACTAAGTTTGGATAGTTTTTGAAAAATATTAGTTTTGAAGTCTTATAATTGAGTTGTCTGATATTGTGATTATTACTTAGTTTGGAGGGCCCAGGAGGGGCCATATAATGATGATGAAATATGTGTTGAGTTTAGAAGTGTTATTTGAACCATTTTACAGGTTGGGTAGGTCATAGGTATAGGGAAAACTCTACCGGATTTTCAGCACAACTTAAGGTGTCTTTGGTCTTTTCTAAACTTGTATTGAGTCAAATATATTAAATAATTGCAATGAAATTGTCAGGTGAGCCGGGACAGCCTTCCTCCTCTGCCCAGCCGCCACAATGACTTCGGTTAAGTATGTGAATAAAATATTAATTTTAATTGTAATTTTGATATTATTATATGTTCAAGCATGCCAATGCATCACTTATAAATATGTATCTATGTAGTTAAACACTAGGCACGTTTTATATTACATTCATAATTGTTGAAGTGCCATAGATGTTGTTTTTGGTAATTTGGAGCTGTGTGTGTGCATGGCGTGCGTGTGGTATGGTATTGGATATGGACAGGAAGGGTAGACACGGCTTAAGAGACACTCACTGGGACCCGGTCCTTCCGGGTGGACACGACTTGAGAGACTCGCTGGGACCCCGCATTTGATTTATTAAGCGAAAGTCCAGCTTGAGAGACACTCGCTGGCAGAGGTTGGATTAAAAGAGCTGTATAGGAGATCAACTCTCATATATGTATTGTTTTAAAGTGTTAGGTGTGTGAGTGCTCCAAATTGCCTTTTTGATATTATGATATGAAAATTATGACAATGTTGCATTTCACTTAACAGGGTATATTAGTTTTAGATAGTTATAGAGATTATGATTAAAATTGATATTTTACTCTCTGAGTTGAATGCTCACTCTTATTCATCTATTTTTCTAGACTACAGGAGGATTATTTGTTGTGGCTAACCCGCTCTTCTTCTTCGCAGGTCTATTAATAGTATTTAATGTATTTTGTACAATTGAGTTAAATTTTAGACTCTGCATGTGATAGAAGAACTTATCTTTATTTTGGGCCTGTATTATAAAAGTCATATTGGACCTATAAAATTATTAACTGTATGCATGATGGGATTGGATGAGGGAGTTAAGCTCCAATTTGAGTTATGACATTTTAATTATGTAGAGTGTGAGCTGAGCTCTCCAATTTATTATATATTGTGTTTACAGGTCGAGCGAGTTAAAAAAACTCCCCGTTAAATAGTCTATTTATGGCCGGACTCTATCAGGTTAAATTCTTAAAATTGGGCCCAAATGGGCCTTAGAGTTGGGTTGAGAAATAATTAGGTTTACTACGGACCTCGAGGATTTTAGGCTGGCCCAAGTCCTAGTGCCGGTCCGACCCATGGATTGGGTCGTGACATTAAATTAATTCTTTTTTAGTTGATTGATGTTTCTAAGGAAGATTAACAAAGATTATATATATATATATATATATATATATATATTATCTTTTTTTTATCTTTTCACACCGACTGATATTTTAATTTTTTTATTTGTTATTTTTAAAAAATATTAATTTTTTTAATTTTATTCTTATTTATTATTATTCTTAATGTATTTATCTCTTTTTATTCTCTTTTTATATTTTAAAGATAATACTTTAGTCAATTATTTAAAGATAGTATATTTGAAAAATATTTAAGTTGTAAATTAAAATTAGAGGTTGCGCAGAAATAATTTCCTAAATTAAAATTCAAATAAAGTAAAATTTAGTGAAAAAAAAGTGATTATAGAGAGTCATATGAGTTTATTAACTGTTAGATTAAATATTTATATTTATATTTATATTTATACATTATATTTATATATATATATATTAATTTTATATATATTTTAGTATAAATATTTAATTTAAAAATTATTAAATTATTTCCATATGAATACGATTGTTTTATTAAAAAAAATTCCAGGAAACCTTTGTGAAGTTTGGTGCAACTTCCCAAAAAATTTATTTTTTTAGGTGAACTTGGATAGGTGAATTTAATTTTATATTTTTTATTTTGATTTTCTAGAAAATATTTGCAATTAAAAATTAAATATTCCTGTCCAATGTAACTTAAAAAAAAAAAAAAGTGGGTTTGGATTATAATTTTTGTAACACCCCAAAAATTTTAAATTTATTATTTTATGAGTATTTTTGGTATTTTAATTTTATTTAAATTTTAAGAAATTATTTGAGATTTTTCGGATTTTAAAAATCGGGTTCGATTTTTCGAAAATATAAACTTTGATGATTTTTAAAAATTAATTTAAAGACCACGTGGCAAAACTAAAAATATATTTGGAGTCTACGAATTTTTCTGAGTTTTCTGAAATTTTTTCGAAATTTTTGGACCTCGTTTTCGGTCCCGAGGCAGAGTAAAAATTTAAAATTTTGTATTTCGAATCGAACCGGCCGAATCGAACCGGACCGGATCGGACCGGTCGAATCGGACCGGCTCCCTCCCCTTTTTCTTCCTCCCGCGCGCGTCTCCTCCTCCTTCTCTCTTTCTCCCGTTTTCTCTCTCCTCCCGCCCCAGCCCGCCGGCCAGCCACCTCCCCCGCCACCCCAGCTCACCGGCGCGCCGTCCCACCTCCTTCCCCCGGCCGGAAATTGCGCGCGAACTCCCCTCCCTCGTGCGCGCGACGTTTCGACTTTCCGGCCAAAATCCGGCCACCAATTGGACCGGGTCTTGTGTCTAAAATCATCTACTCGTCGAGAGCTTTCCATAGACACCAAGAACGCCGAAATCCATTGAGCGGTTTGTCCAATTTTTGCCCGGGAAGTTTTAGCCCATTTTGACTTTCGGGCTAGATTTCTCGCAAACCGTGAATCCCACGAGAAAACCGAGAGTACCAGAGCGCTCCACTCGTCGAGAGCTTCGCGGTGACATAAATTTTGAATTTTTCTGACACCGTTTTTCGGTGGGTCCCATGGAACTTCGCAGTGTTTTTCCGAGCATTAAATGAGCTTAGGAAATTTTGAAAAATTTATGTACTAACCCCCGTGTTGTGGGCTTCGTGTAGGTATCCTCAATTCGCGGAAATTCGACAGTTGACCGAGTCTGCAAATTTCGGGCTAGACAGACCCGTTACCGGAAAAGTCTCCGAATTGGACCGAGGTTTTGGCTAGCCCCCCATTGTCAGACGTCCCAGCGTTCCTCAAGTCGGAATCGGCAAAGGTAAACCCAACCTTGCTTTTTCGTAATTTTCTAGTGCTTAAATAGGATTAAAAATTCATAAAATATTCGTGGTAGCTCGAGAAAATTATGATTCTTTTGCAATAGCCTAGTAATATTGCTAAGGATCATGGGCAAAGTTTTAGAGTTTTTAGAGCTTGTTTGGGTAGTTTTGCAAAATGATCAATTATAAGGACTAAATTGAAATTTTACATATTGTGATGGATGACTGATTGGATGGGCCCAGGAGGGGCTGTGTGATGTGATTGAGTTGTGGATATATGGATTGTGAATATAGAAGTGTGTTTTGAGCCATTTTGCAGGTTGGGTAAGTCCTAGGTATAGGGGAGACTCTGCCGAGTTTTCGGTACGACTTAAGACGTATTTGGTCTTTTCTTGATTGTATTGAGTCATTTGTATTAAATAATTGTAATGTCATTGTCAGTGAGCGATGCCTTCTTCCTCCGCCCACCGCCACGATGTTGTCAAGTCTGTGAGTAAAATATTAATTTTAATTGTAATTTCACTATTATTATATGTTCAAGTATGCCCATGCATCACTTATATGCATATATCTATGTAGATAAACTTTAGGCACGATTTATGTTGCATTCATAACTGTGAAAGTGCCATGTATGTTGCTGTGGTAATTTGGAGTAGTGTGCGTGCGTTGGCGTGCGTGTGATGTGGTGTGGACTATGGATAGGACGGATAGTCACGGTTTGAGATCTTCGCTGGGACCCGATCCTTCGGGGGGTAGTCACGGCTTGAGTTCTTCGCTGGGACCCTCGATTTGGTTTATTAAGCGAAAGTCCAGCTTGAGTTCTTCGCTGGCACCAGGTTGGATTTAAGAGAGTTGTATAGGGGATCAGCTCCCATATATTATGATTGATATCACTGGGTGTGTGAGTGCTCCAAATTACCTTTTTGATATTATGATGTGAAAATGTTATTGATGTTACATTTCACTCTACAGGGTGCATTAGTTTTAGATAGTTATAGAGATTATGGTTAAAATTGATATTTTACTCTCTGAGTCAAACGCTCACTCCTGTTCAATATTTTTCTAGGCCACAGGAGGATATTTTTGAGGTTAACCTGCTTCCTTTCCTCGCAGGTTGTTTATCAATGTTTGTGTAATTTTATTAACTCCTAAAATTTCCGCATGTGTTATAAGTATTTATTTGATTTTGGTCTGTAATATTATTATCATGTTGGACCTGTAAACATATAATGATATGCCTGTTTGATGGATTGGATGAGGGAGCTGAGCTCCCATTTATTTTTATGCTGATGAGTATGTGGAGGGTGAGCTGAGCTCCCCAATTGATGATATATTTTGTTTACAGGTCGGGTGAGCCAAAAACTCTCCGTTGAAAGGTCCACTTTGATTTCTTGATATTGGGTCCAAATGGGCCTTAGAGTTGGATTAATGAATAGTTAGGCTTACTACGGGCCTCGGGAGCTTTAGACTGGCCCAGGTCCTAGTGCCGGTCCGGCCCATAGGTTGGGTCGTGACAATTTTTTTATGTCATTAAATATATTATGATTAACAAATATTCTTTAACAAAAAAGAGTTATATGATTTTCAGTCTTTTCAGCATATTAAAAGCTCAAACTGATATTCTGAACTTTTTTTATAGATAACTCAATTTTTTATTAAATTTATAAAACAACTCAAGAAGTTAAGCTTTTAATTTTATCACTTACTCTTTTTTTTTAATTAAAAATATTTTAGAAAATGTTTAGATTTCAACTTCTAATACTATACAATATAAGGTCATCATTTAAAATTTTTATTTGTAAATAAATTCACAACATCTTATCTATTAGGTCTAAAATATCATTGTTTGAAAAAAAAAAAAAACTTTTTGGTAATTTTGTTTAATTCTTTCAATTTTAATAGAATCAATCAAAATTTTATTTAATTTTTATTAATTAAATTTTTATTCCTTTTAGTTGTTTATAGTTATTATTGAAAATCTAATATTACTATATTTATTAACTCTTATATAATTTAATTTTAATAATTATTGAGTATCAAATAATGATGAGATTTGGTGGTAGTGAGCAGTGCGTAATTAAAACCATCTAATTTCATTAAATGACTAAGAATTTTAGTTATGGAGATGTTAAGTTTTCTTTTCTTTCTTTTTTTTTTTTTTTATAGAAATAATAGTTAGTACAAATCTCATTTTCATAAGGATATCAAAACTTGATAATTTATATTTCAGACTCTAAAAGGACTTAATAGTAGATTATCATCAAATATAGCGTGTTTCTCACAAAATAGCTAAATCAAATATTTTATCAGTACAATCAGGTTATTAAAATTAAGATAATTATTATTATGTTTTACATAAATAATTTATTTTAAATTTTCTTATGAAATTTTATACTTTCAAATCCCATTTGTTGTGTGGAATGTATTTTCATATAAAATATTTTTTTATATATTTTCTAACATTTGAGACATTAAAGAAAATCGGTCAATAAAAATAATTTTTTGGTCAAATAGAAAACTAATAATTTTCTCTTTTCAAAAGAGTAAGCTATTTACTGGATTTTGACAATCTTTCTAAAATATAAAAATATTTATATATGTGTAATATAAACACATATTATTAATTTAACATTACAATAAAATAATCATTTTAAAAAAATTACAACTGAATAACAAAAAATATTTTAAATTAGTATGATTATACCTCAACTTTTTTATTTTAAAAATATTAAGACTTATTCCAAAACAAAATTTTCATTAGTTAAAGTTTAAAATTAATAAAAATTTACGTTTTTTTTGAAAAATTATTAAGACTTATTAAAAATAATTTTCATCAGTTGAAGTTTAAAAGTAGTAAAAATTTAAGTATTTTTTAAAAAATTATTTTAATATATAAAATTTATTGACTTGAAAAAAAATAAAATTTTCTAATTTGTTAATTTTAATAATTTCCACAAAGAAAAGTTGTTGTCAATAATGAAGTTTTTATTTTGTAATTAAACGAATTTTCATAATTCTTAAATTTAAGTTAACTTTATTTTATTAGAAAATAAATTTTAATTCTTACACTAACATTATATTAATAAAGTATTAAACTTTTATCTAATTATAATGAAAATATAATACCAATAAATTATTTATCTATTTTAATAATATTTCTTACTTTTTTAAAATAATGTCAAGCTTTTTACAAATAGATTAGTTAATTTATTTTTTTAATTAATATTTTTATTATCTTTTAAATAATAAGTGTTATATTATTAGTATTAGTTGATTTTAAACTAAATTATATATATATATATATATATATATATATATATATATATATATATATATATATAATATAGTGAATTGTTAAAATTTTGTTATGATTTTAATAATTATTCATAAATTACAACTTTGTTTATAAAATTTAAGTATAATATTTTATATCTTATAAAATAAAATGAAATATAATTTTAATATAAATATTTTTTATTTATCAATCATATTAACATAATAAATATATAGAAGAAAAATAATACCTACAGCACAAATTATTTTTTTTAATAAGCATATGAATTAAGTGCAAGGCACATATCCCAACTTTTTACATCTCTTTGCACTTAAAGATTTTAACAAAAATTTATTAAAAATACAAAGAATTTGAACAATTTCAATTAATTTTAATAATTTTATTGTTAAATTATGTTTTAAATTATTATTAAGAATATAAATTTTAAAATATTTTAAATATAATTAATTTAAATTAAATTTAATATTTTTAAATAAAATTGTTGGAATTTGATTTTGATTTTAATTTTTATTACAAATCAAATTAAATTTAATATTTTTATTTTGTTCTTTAATACTTCAGTTTATAGTTTTATTTTTAATTTCTACATTCCATTTTGATCCAATCCCAATTCAGTTGTTGAAAGTATTTCATATAGTTTTTATGCTATCTTATTATGCATACTAAAATTGAAAGAATACACTATTTCTTTAATTTATTTAGCTCTAATTATAATTTAAATTTGAAATCATACAATTTTGAAGATAACTGCAATATAATTAAAATAAATCTCATTAATTTTTTGTTTTAAATATTTTATTATTAAAATCTTATTCAATATTTGCATAAAAGGTTCATATTATTTAAATATTTTTAAATAATTAACATCTAATTAAATTATCAATTGAATGTAAAAAGATATATTTCATTTTTTTCATAAATAAATGCTTTAATAATATGAATTTAGAAAATATAACTTCTTAATTCAAAGTAAATTAAAAATAATTTATATTATTGTCATTAAAAAATTATATAAATTAAAATATTACAAAATTACTCTCATATACCAAGAAAATATAGTATTACATAAACAATCATACATATTATTAATGAAAATAGTTTAGAAAAAAATTATTTTGTTATTTTAGTTTTTTATGAGTAATACTTATCAAATTTAATTTTAAATTATTTTTTAATTCTCTTTAATTAGCTATTTCAAAAAATAATTTTTTAATAATAATTTCAACAATAATGTTAAACAGACCTTAAATTTATAGATAGAAGAAGTTTATATTATATTAAATTATTTTATTTTACTTTAAATTTTTTTTACACTTTATTTAAATACATTGTTAAAAGAAAAAATTACATGAAGGGTCTGTATAATATTATTATTAAAATTATTATTAAAAAATAAATTTTTAAATATATTAGTTAGAGGATATTAAAAATTAATTTAAAAATAATTTTAATATATTTTAGGTATAAAATTTTAAAATAATAAAATAATATAAAATAATAATTTTTTAAAAAAGTATTTGTTCTGACTCAAAATCTCAATGTAAATTAAGGCCAAAATGTTTGTTGTAATTTTCAAAATAGATTTAATTGAAATCAGTTTAAAAATAGAATCGATTAAAATTGAAATTAAAATTAATTTCAAATTAACAAAATTGAATTATCTAAATTTTTATTAAATTAGATTACAACAAAATTGAAATTGAAAATAATTGATTTGATTTTTAATTAAATTAATTTTTTTTAAAAAATTGATTAAATTAAAATCACATTAAATTAAAATATAAATCAAATAAAAAAATTAAAAAAAATCTTAACAATAAACCAAAATTATCGAATAGAAGCCGAAAAAGGGTTTGTGGCCAGGCCTATTTCAAAATCCATCACACCAAAAGATTCGCGCGCGGGCTTCTCAAGGACAGTGAAGGGTGGCCGCGAAAGAAGCTAAAAAGTGTAAGGGCGCGTTTGGAAAGTATTTAGGCCTTGTTAGATCAAAAGTGTCATTTCCTAAAAAATATACTTTTAAGACCAAAATTATTTAGTTTAATGAATAAGTTACTTTTCAAAGAGTGAGGGTTGGTAATTACTCTCAATTAATTAAGTCAATTAATAAAATTTTATTTAAAAAAGTGATTGATTTTTTTTATTTAAATTTAATTTATTATAAATTTAAGATATAATATATACGATAAAATTTATCTATTTAAAATATTAATCTATATATTTATATTTTGAGTTTATAATAAATTCTATATCGATAAAAATTTCTTTATTATAATTTATTGATGTAAAATAAATATGAAAATTATTAAAATATTTTTATTATTATTTTAAATATATAAATAATTATTATATAAAATAAAAATATAAAAATTAAAATTACCTCAAACCATCAATTTAATAATTTAAATATTGTAATTCATTATTCTACAACTGAAAAATAAATAAGGGTATAACTACATCATATAATACGATACTATAATAAATCATCATCCAAACAGTCGCAAATATGAGGTTAATGTGGGGCGAATAGGTTAAACTGAAAAAATTAATAAAACAAAAAAGTTAGAGGAGAAATGGCGGCGGCGGTGATAGAGAGTTGCATGGGAGGAGACGTGCCCAATTTCTTCCCCACACCTAAATTCCTTGCTTCTACTTGACTTACCAGATCCCAAAGGTTATTTTGACGTTAAAATAAAAAAGTGTAAAACAAAAAGGGGTTGGAGAAGAAATGGCTGTGGTGGTGGTGGTGGTGGTGTTGGTGGTGGTGGTAAGTGTTTTTATTCTATTTGGAGCTGTTAGCCTTTGTGGGTGTTCTTGTGGGCTGTCAAAGAAAAGCACCGAACAACAGAACAATTGAGAGAGAGAGAGGGGTCTTGGTGGTGGACAGTTTCATGGTTGGAGACATGCCCAATTTCTTCCCTGCACCTAAATTCCTTGCTTCTACTTGACTTACCAGATCCCAAAGGTTATTTCCTCTCTCTCTCTTTTTCTGTCTCTCTTTTTCCTTTTACCCATTTATCGTCCATCATCCAGTCACCTTCCTTCGCCTTAATCTTTTGCTGAACCTGCTATCTCTCTCACTTATCGGTTTCTTTCTGATTCCTTTTCTTTTTATTCTTTTTCACTTGCTTCTTGTACTTTGAAAACCTGTAATTCTACATCATATAATATGATACTATAATAAATCATCATCCAAACAATAGCAAACACGAGGTTAATAGAAAAGGACGTTAAAATGAAAAAATGAAAGAAAAAGAAGTTGGAGAAGAAATGGCGGCGGCGGGGGTGGTGGTAAGTGTTTTTATTCTATTTGGAACTATTAACCTTTGTTGGTATTCTTGTGGGCTCAGTCATAGAAAAGATGGAACAACAAGAACAATAGAGAGTGAGAAAGGTGTCTTGGTGGTGGACAGTTTCATGGCTGGAGATATGCCCAATTTCTTTGTTTTTTTAAGCCATATATTTGCCTTTTTAAGTCATATGGTTTCTTCTAGAGTTTCCAAGTCTTAGTTTTGTGTACTGTCTGTCAGCACTTTTTATGGTCTTATATATTTCTTCTCCTTAGGTATGTATTGCTTTCTTAATTGGTTTTCTAATTTCTTTCTAATTGAGTTGATCAGGTAAGGGACCAAACTCTGAGCCGGATAAAAAGTAATATAGAACTCATGGTGGCTACAAATGGTTGGAGAAAGGTGGTTGTTATTCCACATTCAATGGGTGTTCTGTACTTTCTGCATTTCATGAAATGGGTTGAGGCACCTGCTCCAATGTGCGGTGGGGGTGGAACAGATTGGTGTGCTAAGCATATAAAGGCAGTGATGAATATTAGTGGCCCCTGTTTAGGCGTGCCAAAAGCAGTCTCAGGATTTTTCTCTAATGAAGCCAGGGATATTGCTGCAGCCAGGTTTTTCTTTTAATTACTAAAATCAAAACATTAATAACAATTTAATTTTATGTTGCCATAATTTCATCTTTCCTATTCATCTTCTGACTAATTTGTGCTGCTTAATTTTTTGGTCTTGATGAAATGCTAATCATTCCACAGGGCTTACGCTCCGGGTTTTTTGGATAAGGATGTTTTTGGTCTTCAAACTCTGCAACATTTAATGCGGATGACTCGTACATGGGATTCAACCATGTCTATGATACCAAAAGGTGGGGATACAATCTGGGGTGGCCTTGATTGGTCACCCGAAGGAATCGACAATTGTGGTGCAAAGAAGCCAAAAGACAATAGTACACACACTGCAATTCCAAATGGGAAAGAGGCATCAAGTTTCACGGATGGTGTGAACTATGGGAGAATTATATCGTCTGGGAAAGGTGTTGCTGAGCTTCATTCCTCCAAAATTGAGAGGATTGATTTCAGGGTAATACTTCCTGTTCAGTTAAGGACATGAAAATGTATAACACACGCACACATACACATGGATTTACAGTTGATGAATTTAAGGTTATTGGTTCGTCTAGTGCATATTCATTTATCTCTTTTCCTCAATTCCCAATGATATCATTTGGTCCTTTGGTGATGATCACAATGGTTCTGCCTTTTGATATCCTCTAGACATTGAGGGCTACATTTTGAAAATATTTTTGGTGGAAGTGTTATGCTTCTAATCTCATGCATTAAATGTAAGCATGTATAATCAATCATTTTTAGTATGCTAGAATAGAATTTACAATCAATTACTTGAGAAGTCAACTGTTCATCTATTGATGTATTGCATTCTCTGATGTTCTTATTCTATTAATCAGTTCATGTCAAAGTTTTTTTTCCCCTTTGAATGCTCTGCTTTATTTTCATGATAATAGATAAAATTTAGCTCATTTGCATCTTGAGATATATCAGTTGCTTATGCCGCATGTTTTCTGAGATGTTGGATGTTTTATGTTTTTTAATGTCATTGATCTGCAGGATGCTGTTAATTTTAATAACCCTGCAAACAACTGTGACACCTGGACAGAGTACCAAGAAATGGGTGTCGGGCATATTAAAGCTGTTGTGGACTACAAAGTATCCACAGATGGATCAGTTTTGGATCTGCATTATTTTGTTGCTCCCAAGCTTATGAAACGTGAAGGTGCTCATTTTTCACATGGGATTGCAGATGATTTGGATGATCCTAAATACAAACACTGTAAATATTGGTCGACCCCCTTAGAAACAAGGTGAGAATTTCCATATTTTGTTAGTGAGAGTTTTTAATTGATAACAAATGAACTTAATTTAATTTTTCTGCGCATAAGTTTGTAAAGCAAATTCATGTTATATTCTACGATTGGCAAAATGCTTTTAGTTTGCTTATTTGCATGACTCCTCTGGGAACAGCTAGATTATCACAATCAAAACATACAAATTGGAATTGTGTAAATCCCATATTTGTAAATTACTTAATTATATACCAAATATGTTCCACTTGGGCTGATAATCATTTTGTTATTTTTTTTCTCCAGCTTCTCTTGCAACTGTTATCTTAAGCTTTGTAGTAATGAATAATTTTAACTCATTTTTGCTTTAAGACGGTTACTGGTCAAATCATAAGCTTGTTCTTTATGATGTTCCTGTACTTGATCAAACTTTCATTGGGGGGACTGCTTAATTTTTTTTTTTGTTTCTGCAGATTACCGAATACTCCTGAGATGGAGATATATTCTATGTATGGAGTTGGAATGCCCACTGAAAGAGCATATGTTTACAAGCTAGCTTCTACTACTGAATGCTCACTTCCGTTTCAGATAGATACCTCGGCAACTGGTGGAATTGAGAACTCTTGTCTGAAAGATGGAGTTTTTTCCGTTGATGGAGACGGGACAGTTCCTGTTTTGAGTGCTGGTTTTATGTGTGCAAAGGGTTGGCGAGGCAAAACACGATTCAATCCTTCAGGCATTCATACTTACATAAGGGAATATAATTATGCCCCTCCAGCTAATCTTCTAGAAGGCCGAGGCACCCCAAGTGGTGCTCATGTTGATATACTGGGGAACTTTGCACTAATAGAGGACATTATAAGGGTTGCAGCAGGAGCTACGGGAGAGGACTTGGGAGGAGACCAAATTCACTTCGATATTTTCAAATGGTCTGAAAAGATCAACTTGCATCTATAGTTCATAAGGTGAGCACTGAAAACTGGTTTATATGTTATCTATGAATGAAGTGGAGTACTGATTCAGTTGATGCATTATTTGCCGTGGATTTTTAAATATACTATTTGTTCTACTTGTTTTAGTACTCTGTTAATAATAAAACTGGCCTGAGACTAGGTAGAATTGGATCATTTGTCATCCAAGTTGCCTTTCTACTTTGTCATATGAAGTTGCAGTTATCTATATGCATTGCAATTTTCTTAATGGCCTGGCCTCACTGTAGTCACACGTATTGATTGGCAGCAGAAATCATGCCTACTTCCGCCCTTGCACTTGAGACACTTCTAACAGGCTTTAGGCTTAACGTGTGGGTGTGAGAAATCGAATTAAAATTAGATAAATGCAACATTAAAGGCCTACAATCAGGCTATGTTTAACGGTGCTGACGGAGGTCGTCTGCTTCATTGAGTTAAATATGTCAATTTTACTAAAATGTGATAAAAATATCATGCTTTGGGGATTAATAAATCTTGATGTAGCAATATATAAATAAATAAAAAATATAATAGATTTGAAGCGAGTTTGTATAATTAAATAACTATTAACAAATAATTAACGTTGGTGGAGGAGGATGCATCAGAGGACGGAGTCTGAGAGATGTTATCTCTGTCGTGTCGTGACCTTCTCTGTCAAAAAACTTCATGGGTTGATTAATGGCAAGGACTCTTCGCCCTGTATCGGTTGATGGTGGGAGGAAAAAAAAAATAAAAAATATATTTATTTTAAAATTTTTGTAATTATATATATTAAACTTAATTTTAAAAATTTTAATTAATATATTTAAAAATAATTTTTGAAAAATAACAGTTTAAAAATAATTTTTGAAAAATTATTAAGACTTATTAGAAATAATTTTTATTAGTTGAAGTTTAGAAGTAGTAAAATTTTACGTCATTTCTTAAAAAATTAGTTTAATGTATAAAATTCATTGACTTGAAA
This sequence comes from Hevea brasiliensis, assembly GCF_030052815.1. Taxonomy (NCBI): domain Eukaryota; kingdom Viridiplantae; phylum Streptophyta; class Magnoliopsida; order Malpighiales; family Euphorbiaceae; genus Hevea; species Hevea brasiliensis. Next base: position 72,624 of record NW_026614826.1, on the reverse strand, counting down.
ACAATAAAATGTTCTAATTTATTAATTTTAATAATTTCCGTAAAGAAAAATTTATTATCAATAATGAAGTTTCTATTTTATAATTAAACAAAATTTCATTATTCTTAAATTTAAGTTAACTTTATTTTATGAGAAAATAAATTTTAATTCTTACACTAACATTATATTAATAAAATATTAAACTTTTATCTAATTATAATGAAAATATAATACCAATAAATTATTCATCTATTTTAATAATATTTCTTACTCTTTTTAAAATAATGTGCATCTACATTATTTTCATGTACTAATTCTATTGATGGAAGAATAATGTCAAGCTTTTACAAATAGATTAATTAATTTATTTTTTTAATTAATATTTTTATTATCTTTTAAATAATAATTGTTATATTATTAGTATTAGTTGATTTTAAAATAAATTATATATATATATATATATATATATAGTGAATTGTTAAAATTTTGTTATGATTTTAATAATTATTAATAAATTACAACTTTGTTTATAAAATTTAAGTATAATATTTTATATCTTATAAAATAAAATTAAATATAGTTTTAATATAAATATTTTTTTATTTATCAATCATATTAACATAATAAATATAGAAGAAAAATGTAACACCCATAATTTTTAAATTTATTATTTTATGGGTAATTATTTATATTTTGTTTTATTTAAACTTTGAGAAATTATTTAAAATTTTTCGGATTTTAGAAATTAGGTTCTATTTTCCGAAAATATGAAACTTTGATGATTTTTAAAAATTAATTTAAAGACCACGTGGCAAAACTAAAAATATATTTGGACTCTACGAATTTTTCCGAGTTTTCTAGAATTTTTCCGAATTTTTTGGGCCTTGTTTTCGGCCCCAAGGCAAAGTAAAAATTCAATTTCGGGTATCTTCAATTGAACCCGACGAATCGAATCGGATCGGACCAGTAGCCCATCTACACATCAAGAGCTTTCCATAGACATCAAGAACACCAAAATCCATTGAGCGGTTTACCCAATTTTTGTCTGGGAAGTTTTAGCCCATTTCGATTTTTGGGCTAAATTTCTCACAAACCGTGAACTCCACGAGAAAACCGAGAGTACCGGAGTGCTCCACTCGTCGAGAGCTTCGTGGCAATACTAATTTCAAAATTTTTCGGCACCGTTTCTAGGTAAGTCCTGTGAAACTTCGTAGTATTTTTTTAAGTACTAAATGAGCTTAGAAAATTCTGTAAAAATTATTTACTAACCCCCTGTGTTGTGGGTTTTGTGTAGGTACCTTCAATTCGTGAAAATTCAACAGTGGCCAGGTCTGTAAATTTCGAGCCAGGCAGACAGGCTACCAAAAAAGTCTCAGAATTGGGTCGAGTGTCACACCTTACCCCTCTGTAAGGCATAACATGATCCCGTAGAATACTTAATGAACTACCGAACTTCACCTACCGATAACTCATTAAGCACCCTACAAGGGATTTTAAAATAAATTTCTTACTTTTGGTAAGTGGTGAGCATTTTCTAATAAGTACTTAAAACATTTAGTTAAAATTAAAACTAGTTAATATTTTTGGCCCATTTTATTTTTACGCAAATTTTATAAAAATTTTGACAGAGTTCCTCTCAGATTTTTGAGAAAACAGTTATTCAAATACCTGTAAAAAGCACTTCTAAAAATTTTTCTCAACAACTGCTTCAATTTCATACTTAATCTCAATCAATTTCTCAACACATTTATCAACTTTCAAATTTCAAATCCACTATCCAATGATCATCAAAATATTAACAATCCATTTCATTCAATTTAAATAAAATAGTTCCATTCATATTTCATTAGAGACAAAACAATTTAGATACATCATTGCAAAATTTACATTAAGAGAATTTCAAACTACTATATATATTACAACTTTATACAAATTTTATACAAACTGCTCAAGACCCATTTTTACATGTCTATACATTTATGTGCAATATATACATCAAAAGAATTGTTTACAGTTAGGGTATAAATTATACCCGAAGACTTTAAGCTGATAGCTCCTCACAACTCAGCAGCTCAATCTGCTGCTCCTCTAGTCTCTGTATCTGCGACAGCAATAGAAGCTATCGTCGAGTACTAGGACTCAGTGGTGCACAACATACTAAAATAATATTTATGCAGAATATAAATCACATTTATTCAAAAATTTGACTAAACATGAGCATTAAACACAAAACATGAATTATGAAATTTTAATGCAAACCAAGTTCATTTCGAAGTATCAAAACACATTTCATAAAACCCACAGTTAGATCATGCCATTCGAAACAAATAGAATCTCAATAGCCAAAGGCTAAAGAGAAATCACATCACAAGGCTAGCTAGCTCAAATATATGGATATCCATTCACATCCTCTTCTACTGGCACACCTCAACACTTCTCCAGAGAAGGAATTAAAATTCGAAACTAATTACCCCTACTAGTCGTGCTAGTGAGGTGTTCAAATATATGGTCATGACACTGTGGTTTCAAAACTTATCTTAACAATTTGCTAAACATTGTCATTTCAATATACATAATAACTTTCAACAATTTAAATCAAAATATCATAAGAATGCCATAATCCAATATTTCACATTATTCAAAACAGTATTCAAAAGATGATTACAAAAAGTATACGTTGTGCATAAACCTCAAGTGAGTCGCCCCTTAGCCTCGACTCGGTTCCTCGGGTTCCTTCCCGATGTTCTTTTCAACTGAAACACACAATTTTACAATGTTTCAGTACTAGAACTTAATATAAATCCAAAATAAATTTAGCCTCATTTTTACCTAGCTCTAACGTGCTAAACTCGACGTTCTTGAACTTTTGTGCTTCGAGTTACTATTCACTATACTATTCAAGTCAATTTGTTGACTTTCTAAGGCTTAATAGGTATGGGAATTCCAACTTCACCCACATACCACATTTTGGTCACTAAACTTGTTGGTTTTGGTCATTTTCTCAAAACTTAGGCCTTTTAGGCAAAATTGCCAAATTTTCAATTTTGGTGTCCCTAATTGTACTGTTTCATTGGTCAGTTTACTGTTGGAATTTGGAAAAACTTCCTTCATAAAAAATGTTCCTTATTGTCTTAAGTTTATTCTCATTTTTGGATCACCCCAATTGGAGTTTTGTAGCTCAAGTTATAAGCAAATTATGTTTACTGTTCATGCTGCAGAATTTTATTCAGGCAGATTATTGATTCCAATTTCGTTCAGCAATTTGATCAAGTTAGGTCCATAATTTGGTCTAATTTTCTTCATATGAAATGTTCTACTATGTCTTAGGTTTCCATCGGTTTAAGAATCGCCTAAATCGGAGTTTTCTAGAGAGAGTTATAGCCATTGAAACTTTACTGTTCATATGGCAATCTGCAGTTCTGCAGATTCAGGTCACCAACTTTGCTCAGTATTTTGATTGGGTTAATGGCATAATTTGGGTTGGTGTTCTTCATAAAAGTTTTAGATCTATATCTTATCTAATTACTGGTAAAATTTCAGGTCATTTTGACCTGCCTAGCTCGAGTTATAGCCAAATGAACAAATACTGTTCATTTGGTCAGTTTGTACAGAGACAGACTGTGATTTTTCAAGTTTGGTCAATTTGTTCACCAGGTTTTGGTCACTTTTTGGGCATGCTTCCTAAATAAAAATTGTGTCATTTAGTGTCTATTTTCATTCCCAATTGGTCCCATACCAATTGAACTTGTAAAATTTCATTTTTGGTCCTTCAAAGTTGACTTGGTCATGCTGCCAGCAGCATGACCACACTCCCTCCGAATTTGGCTTTAATTCAAACAATTCTAACACACTTAATTAGGTCACAAATGACCATTTCTCACTTCACATTAGGTCAAAGACACCATTTACAAGTTTCTCACTTTTTTTGTCTCTAAACCCTAATGTCCAAAACTCTAATTCACAAACTCTTGCATTTAGCTACTTTCAAAGCCTTTAATCATAACCATATAACTAATTAAAGTTCATATACCCATTCAAACCATTCAAATCATGCAAATCACCCTCCCCTTCATGTTGGCTAAATTTCAGTTTGGTCCCTCAACAATAATTCTCTTTTCATTTTAAATTAAAATTCTAAGCTAAAGTAACTCAAATCATATAAACTTAAACATGAAATTTCAATTTACTGCTTACCTCAACTTGGAGTTTCCTCTTCCTCAATTCCTTCCTTTTCCTCTTTTATTTCCTTGCTCAAAATTCTTTTCAAGTTGCTTAGACAAGCTTTAATCAACAAAATTAGGGAATTTATGGGAGATTTTTAGGGTTTATGGAGCTTGAAATCAAGCTTCAATGGTGGATTTTGAGAGATAGGTGAGAGGTGACGGGAATGGGAGAAGAAATCAATTTTTTTTTCTTTTCTTTTTGTTATTTTATGTCTTAGGAAGACCATAATTCTAATTAAATAAATTTTTAATTAAAATACTTATCGCATCATGCATGTGTCATCACATGATGTCATTATCTTTTTAACTTTTTCATTTTTCTTTTTTTTCTTTTTTTTTTCTATTAATTCTTTAATTTAATTCTTGATTCCGAAATTTTCTTTTCTCTGATTTTATTTGACAGTTAGGTCAGGAGTCAGCTCTAGGGGTCAATTGACCAAATTGCCCTTTGCTGATTCATCCCGGTTTGCAATTAATTCAATATTTCTTCCGGCTTTCTGACCTAATTATTGGACTGGCTTAACAGTTCTTTTTTATGATTTTCTCTTTTCCACTGTGTTTATAATGGTCCTAAGTACCGCAGCGTCGCATTTTACGGTTCGAAATTTGAGTTTAAAATGACTTCGCAATTGTTCCCGAGAAGGTCACCCATCGCTGTGACTCTCGGCTCGTTTAACCTCTTATGTTATGTTTTTCTTATTTATATTTAACTAATTGAACATTACTAAGTATTTGTGTTTATGGCTTCTCTAATTGACTTAAGTGTGGTTCTAATCCCCTTAATTGTCCGGATCAACACCGGTCACTGGAACAGTAAAATCTACCAGGCTATGCAAACGGGGGTGTTACATCGAGATTTTGGCTACCCCACTGTTGTCAGACGTCCCGAGGGCGTTCCAGGGGTCAAAATCGGCATAGGTAAACCCGAACCTTATTTTTTCTTAATTATCTAGTGCTTGAATTCGATTAAAAATCTATAAAATATTTGTGGTAGCTTAGAAAATTATAATTCCTTTTGCATTAGCTTAGTAATAATGCTAAGGACCGCGGGGCAAAGTTTTAGAATTTTTAGAGTTCATTTGGGTAGTTTTTGCAAAAAGGGTTAATTATAAGGATTAAACTGTAATTTTTCACATTGTGATTATTGACTATTTGGATGGGCCCAGGAGGGGCTATGTGATGTGATTGAGTTGTGTATGTGTGATTTGTGAATATAGAAGTGCATTTTGAACCCTTTTGCAGGTTGGGTAGGTTCTAGGTATAGGGGAGACTCCTGGATTTTTCGCACGACTTAGGACATCTTTGGTCTTTTCTTAGTTTGTATTGAGTCAAATGTATTAAATAATTGTAATAAAATTATTAGGTGAGCTGGGACAGCCTTCCTCCTCTGCTCAGCCGCCACAGTGACCTTAATTTAAGTCTATGAGTAAAATATTAATTTTAATTGTAATTTCGATATTATTATATGTTCAAGCATGCCCATGCATCACTTATAAATTGTATCTATATAGTTAAATACTAGGCACATTTGATATTGCATTCATAATTGTTGAAGTGCCATGGATGTTTGTGGTAATTTGGAGCAGTGTGTGTGCATGGCGAGCGTGTGGTATGGTATTGGATATGGACAGGACGGGTAGACACAGCTTGAGAGACACTCGCTGGGACCCAGTCCTTCGGGGTAGACACGGCTTGAGAGACACTCGCTGGGACCCCGCACTTGGTTTATTAAGCAAAAGTCTGGCTTGAGAGACACTCGCTGACAGAGGTTGGATTAAGAGGGCTATATAGGGGATCAGCTCCCATATATGTATTGCTTGATAGTGTTGGGTGTGTGAGTGTTCCAAATTGCCTTTTTGCTGTTATGATATGAATTGTATGAAAATTATGAGGATGTTGCATTTCACTCCACGGGGTGCATTAGCTTTAGATAGTTATAGAGATTATGATTAAAATTGGTATTTTACTTTCTGAGTCGAACGCTCACTCCTGTTTATCTATTTTTCCAGGCTACTGGAGGATTATTTGTTGTGGCTAATATGCTTTTCTTCTTCGCAGGTCCATTAATAGTATTTAATGTATTTTGTATAATTGAGTTAAATTTTAGACTTCACATGTGTTAGAAGCATTATTTTTTTATTTTTGGCCTGTATTATAAAAGTTATGTTGGACCTGTAGAATTATTAACTGTATGTATGATGGGATTGGATGAGGGAGCTGAGCTCCCATTTGAGTTATGACATTTTGATTATGTGGAGGGTGAGTTGAGCTCTCCAATTTATCATATATTGTGTTTACAAGTCGGGCGAGTCAGAAACTCCCCGTTGAATGGTCAATTTTATGGCTGGACTCTGTGTGGTTGAATTCTTGAAATTGGGCCCAAATGGGCCTTAGAGTTGGGTTGAGGAATAGTTAGGCTTACAACGGGCCTCGAGGGCTTTAGGCTGGCCCAGGTCCTAGTGCCGGTCCGGCCCATAGGTTGGGTCATGACAAATGTGGTATCAAAGCTTAGGCTCCAGATTCATAGGGAATATATGTCTAAAGTATTGGGACGAGTCTAATAAGAGTCACATGCGGAGAATAGGGTCCATATTCGTCCTTGAATTGTCATCTTTGTTTCTAGTTTCTGCTTTGTACAATTGTGTGTAAAATGAGTCTATAGAGCTGTGTAACATGCCGTTTGAAATTTTTGTGGGCTAATACTGTTGAATTTCAGGAAAATGCATAGAAGCAGAAGAGCTGCCATTGCACCAGAATCGGATGTGCCTGACGAGGTGTCAGTACAGGATAAGATGCTTGCCCCGAGGAGACGAGGTAGGAGACCTAGAGCTACTCAAGTAGAAGAGCAGCCGCCACCAGTTTAGGAACAGTCTTTTATGGCCCAAGGTCCCATGGACCTAATAGCAGCTACCTTAGCCGGGTTGCAGAGAACCATCGATATGATGGCACAGTATATGGTCCACCCTCCCCAACAGCAGCAGTCCACCGCACCAAGAGGGGAACCTTACAAATAAATAATTAATTTCAAGAAGTTGGTGCCTGGTACTTATGATGTGTTAGATGATGCCTATCAGTTTTTGGATTCCTGCAAACAGGCAGGGATGGAGTTGCAATTGACTGATAGGAGGCTTATAAAGTGTGTGCAGCATGTCATGAGGCCTGTGCCTAGGAAATGGATGAATGACTACATATTACCTCGGATTGAAGGTTTGTCTTGGACTCAGTTTATGGAACTGTTTATCAACAGGTTTGTGCCAGAAAGCTTCAGAGATCAAAAGCAGTGAGCCTTTGAGGCCTTAAGGCAAAATGGTAGATCTGTAGATGAATATGCTACAGAATTTCTAGAACTGAGCAGGTATGCCTCTACAGTAGTGGCTACAGAAAGTATGAAGATAAAGAGGTTCCTAAAAGGGGTTGGACAGGAGGTATGCAAACCTGGCCATGATGTCTGATCAGTCTTTTGATATGATAGTTAATCGAGCCTGACAGATTGATATTAGTTATACAGGAGATGACAGTGGAAGGGCAATGAAGAATAAAGCAGAAAGTTCTTCAGGTGTTCCCTACACGGGTACCACGGATAGTGGCGGCTAAAGTCATTACAGAGAAAGAGGTAGAAGCAACAAGAAGGGTAGTTTTAAACACAAATATCGAGGATTCAGACTAGGGTATGGATCCAGCAGTGGTCACAGTTCGGGTTATAGCAGTTTTGGGTCTGGTTCAGGATTCTCCTTGGCACATTTTACACAGTGTGGAAGAGGACATTCAGGACCTTGTATGATAGGTTCAGGAGTATGTTTTCGGTGTGACCAGCAGGGTCACTTTGCTAGAGAATGTCCAGTGTTCAGCGAGCCACAAATGGGGTCACAAGATTCTGTTGCAAATGTTCCTCGTCAGTTGTATCCTGGTGCTTCCAACATGACAGGCAGTCAGTTCAGTGGCCAATAGGGCCGAGGATAAGGAGGACGTGGATTTGGAGGTAGGTTAGGAGGTAAAAGTGAATATCAAGATTCTGCAATGCAGGATAGGGGTCAAGCTCTGGTTTTTACCTTGACCCACCAAGATGCTCAGGCTTCCAATGCAGTTGTGGCAGATATTCTTCTAGTTTGTTCCTATGAGGCTCATATTTTGATAGATTCGAGTGCTATGCACTCATTTGTCTCCCCTATTTTTGCCATGAGATTGGTTAGGAACCCTACAACTTTAGAATGCCCTTTGTCTGTAGCTACCCCGCTTAGTGACAACATAGATGTGGATATGATTTTTTCGAGTAGCCTAGTAGTAGTGGATGGAAGGATCCTCCCAGTGAAGCAACGGAAGCGTGAAAAACACAAGATTATACCATTGAATTCAAGAATTTTCACCTAGGGTCACATGCACCATGCAAGATTTATTTTTATCTATTTGATTTCAATGATAAACAACATATTAAAACTCTTTTAATATGTTTTTGGATCTGTATTTGCCATTTAAGATTTTAAAATTAATCAGATTAATTTTAGAACCCTAGATTAAATCAAGAACGATTACACTAACCTCTTGATGTGCTGCAGCGTGTCTGCGCCTTTGAGATTCGTCTTCAGGACACCAGATGTTGTCCCTCTAGCTTGTCCACACCAAGAACACCTATGGCAGCCCTTGAACAGCTTCTAAAGCCTTTTCTATTAATTAGAAATTCAAGTTCTGCCTTTTAAGAGATTAGAGATGTAAACAGGACACTAGAAACAATTTCTAGCGTTCTTGATTCAAGAGATTGATGGCTAATCTCTTTGAATTGATAAGAGATGAAGAAGAAGAGATAAAAACCCTCAAAGTGGCGTGACAAAGGAGAGGAGTGGCTGCTGGTTATGTTTTATTTTCATAACCACACTTAAATAGCTAGGTTAACACATTAAACCCTAGCCACATGTCACCTTTTGATTAGCTCTAGGTTTAAGTGACCCAATCACATTGTGCCAAGTGTCAAACCTATATTTAATCTTGATTTTAATCATCTTACATGATTAAAAAATATTTGGCAAGCTTATGTGTTATTCCATGTGTCACCATCTCATGGTGCCACGTGTCACACTGTGAAATGACCAAAATGCCCCTGTGTCTTAATTTTGAGTTCTTAACCCAAAATAATTATTTCTTCTTCTAATTAATTTATATCAAATATAAATTAATTAATTAATCTCTATTAATTAATTTCTCATCAATTAAATTCATATTTAAACACTTTAAATATAAATTTAATTTATACTACACATCCAATAATCTAGATTTGGTTTCAAGTCATGCTAGGGACTTTGCAATTTAATTGCAAACCAAATCTATTTAATTAATCAATTAAACTCTTTAATTAATTAATTAAATCATATTTAAATAGGTGATAACTTGTGTATGTGTGTGACTTACTAGGCTCATCACTAATTGGCAATGAGACATGATATCAACTCATAATATCATCAGAACTCTTTCTTACCATAAATGATTTCTCTAAATCATTTTATGAACCTCATAGACCATGGTTAACACCTAGCATAGCATGCCATGGCCACCCAATTAGTAATAAGGTTTACCTTAAATGAACCTATAATCATATGTTACCATGCACTAGAATCTCTCTTACAAAATCCCAACTCAAGCCGAGTCATGGTTTATGTCAAACTCCATTTGCTATGAATATTATGTTCTCTTTTAATTCAGTTCTTGATTAAAAGATTTTTCATCGTAAAAATCTTTTCGAATAAATCTATACATCTGCCAGAACTTGAAACATCAAGAACAATTAAATGAACATAGGATTTTAACTCTATTTACTTAGAGGAACAGATTCCATCTTGATCAACACCTACCTCCATATATAACTAGTAGAAGCCAACAGATGCCCATATACCCATACATAGTACAAGTATGAAAGCAGTATCAAACTCAAACTACCTATATACAAGATAACTGTGCTATCTCAGGTCTAAAGATTAGATGCACTCGATATGATTTATGACAAAACATTGACAAGAGTAAACTCCATGTGCTTGTCATAAGTGTCACCGGTTCGCCTACTTATCATTTCTAAGTGCCTATCATATTTGTTATATGGCATGAGACTCACCATTCCATCTTATTTATATCTCATATAAATAACTTGGGAACAAACATGAATACAATCTTTCTGGATAAGTCATGTCCTTATTATGAAGTATCCTCGATTGTGAACCTATTTATGATACTTTGTGCTAGAAATATTGTCACTCATATTCTTAACAACTTAAGAATAATATTTCTAACAAAATATCAATGGACCTTTTCTATTACACATAAATATATTATGTAAACTAAAAGTGGAAATGCCTTTTATTAATAAAATATGTACAAGATACATACTAAATGATATGCTCTAGGGCATACTACTAACAATCTCCCACTAGCACTAGAGCCATTCATTACAATACCTTAGACCCATCTTCTCAAGATGCCACTAACTCGAGCTTGTGACAAAGGCTTAGTGCATGGATCACCTGAATTTTTCACCGATGTTATTTTTCCGCATGGCTATATCGCTTTGCCCAACTATATGTCCGATAATGTGGTAGTGCCTTTCTATGTGTTTGGATTTCGGTGAGACCTTGGTTCCTTAGCTCAGATGATCGCTCCATTGTTGTCACATTGCAATGGAACCGCCGACTCAATGGAAGGAACTACCGTAAGTTCTCACACGAACTTCTTTATCCAAACACTTCCTTTGCAAAGATTCGATGCAAAGAATATACTCGACCTCGAGAGTGGAATCTGCAATGCGTGCTCGCTTTGGAACTCTTCCAACCGATCGCACCTCCATTACAAATGAACACATATCCAGAGGTAGACTTTCTATCATCGATAGCTGATTGGAAATCGTAATCGATAACCATACAATTGCAAGTCTCCACTTCCATAAATCAAGAATAAATCCTTAGTTCTTCTCAAGTACTTAAGGATATTCTTGACAGTATCGATGTTCCAAACTGGATTGGATTGATACCGCTAGTCAAACTAACAAAGATATGCTATATCAGGCCTAGTACACAACATCGCATACATTAAACTTCCAATAGCGAAGCATATGGAATCTGGCCATCTTATCTCTTTCTTGTGTGTCTTTGGAGACATCTCTTTAGAAAGGTGGATACCATGTCTCACTTGGTAACAATCCTCTCTTGGAATCAAGCATGTTAAACCTCTTTAACACCTTTTCCAAGTATAGACTTTGGGATAAACCAATTATTCTTTTCGCTCTATCTCTATAGATGCGAATCCCAAGAATATAGGTTGCCTCCCCTAAGTCTTTCATGGAGAATGTATTTGACAACCATACCTTTATAGTCACAACATACCGTATCATTACCCATCAACGGATGTCATCCACATATAAGACAAGGAAAGTGATAGCACTGCCACTAACCTTCTTATATACACATGGCTCATCCTCATTTTTGATAAAACCAAAAGATTTAATGGCTTCATCAAAACGGATGTTCCAACTCCTCGAAGCTTGTTTCAACCCATAAATGGATCGCTTTAGCTTGCATACCTTGGAACCATCTTGGGATTCAAATCCCTTAGGTTGTTCCATGAAAATGTTTTCTTCAATGTATCCATTGAGAAAAGTCGCTTTGACATCCATCCGCCAAATCTCATAATCATAGTATGCACTATTGCTAATAAAATCCTAATTGATTTAAGCATGGCAACAAAGTAGAAAGTCTCCTCATAGTCTATTCCTTGCCTTTGGCGAAACCCTTTCGCTACTAGCCTTGCCTTATAGGTCTCTACCTTTCCATCAGAACCAATTTTCTTCTTGAAAACCCATTTGTTCCCTATAGGTACAATACCTTCAGGTGGGTCAACAAGATCCCAAACTTGATTCTTATACATGGAATCAATCTCGGATTTCATAGCTTCAATCCATTTTGAAGAGTCTATATCTGATATAGCTTCTTCATAGGTAAGTGGATCATCCCCATGATCTCCTTCTTCATGAGTAGACAACTCTTGTTCTTCTCCATGAAGAAAACCATATCTCACTGGTGGGTGAGATACCCTGGTTGTTCTACGAGGAACAGCTGTAGATGTTTCATCAACGGGTATTGGTTAACTAGATGGATCTATATCCTTCTGATCTGTTGGTTGGTTAGAATTCTCCAATTCTAACTCTATTTGCCTTCCTTTGCCTCCTTCTTGAACAAAACGTTGTTCAAGAAACGTGGCATCTCTACTTATAACAACCTTTTGTGAAGTAGGCAAATAAAATAATATCCAAAACTATATTTTGGATATCCAACAAATCGACCTCTTTCTGATATGGTCTCCAATTTATCAGTGTTCAGCTTTTTTGATATAAGCTGGACAACCCCAAATCTTAACATGCTTAAGACTTGGTTTTCTTCCATGCCATATCTCATAAGGTGTGGAAGAAACTGATTTTGATGGAATCCTTTCGTAATATACAAAGTCGATTCTAATGCATATACCAAAAAGGTGATTAGCATATCATTATAGCTCATCATACTACGTACCATATCCAATAGGTACGATTTCTCCTTCAGATACACCATTCACCGTATGGCTCGGAGGAGTCACCGAGAAACAATGCCATACTCTCTCAAGTATTCATCAAATTTAGTACTCAAATATTCACCTCCACGATCTGATCGAAGAGCTTTAATATTCTTTCCTGTTTGATTTTCTACTTCAGATTTAAATTCTTTGAACTTTTCAAAAAATTCATGTTTGTATTTCATCAAATACAAATACCCAAACCTTGATTTATCATCAGTAAAGGTAATAAAATTATGAAAGCCCCCTCTAGCCATTTCTTTAAACGGACCACATACATCACTATGTATTAGTTCCAAAATATTTTCAGCTCTTAGCCCTTGTCCAACAAAGGGTGATCTAGTCATTTTGCCTTGAAGGCAAGATTCACAAGTTGGAGTAGGCTCAGAGCCCAATGAGGATAGAATCCCCATTTTCTCCAATTTTGCAATCCTATCTTCTGCAACATCACATAACCTTAAGTGCCAAATATATTTTGAACTTGAGTTGGTTTTCACCATGGCATTGTATTCTTTTAGATTGCTATACTCTGGCTAGTGGAAACACTTTCTTACTGGCAATGGAAACACTTTCTTATTGGCAATGGAAACACTTTCCTGCTGGCAGTGGAAACACTTTCCTTTGCCTTTATCAGCTTTAGTCTTCCTTTTCTGCTTAGCTATTTTCTTGGAAGGACCAGGAATCTGAGGTTTCTTTTTCTTATTGCCCTTCTTCTTGTTGGACTTTCCAGCAGAAGAAGATGCAACCAAAGCTACCTCTTTTCCTTTATTGCCTGGCATATTCTTTTGGGCAATAACCAGCATGTTGAGTAAACCAGCTAAGGTGCATTCCTGTTGAGTCATATGGAAATTTGTCACAAAATTCCCAAAAGTCTCAGGAAGGGACTGAAGGATCAAATCCGTCTGTAGTTAGAAATCCATGTTGAAGTCAAGATATTCCAACTGCTCAATCAGTCGAATCATCTTGTGGACATGATCCCCAACATTCTGTCCCTCAGACATCCTCATGCGAATTTGCCTAGATATCTCATACCTAGCATTCCTACTGTGCTCACCATACAACTCTTGTAGGTGAAGGAGGATCTCACTTGCACTCGCAAGTTTTCATGCCGTCAGAACTCATTACTCGTCGAAGCAAACATGTAACACTTAGCTCTCATATCATGCTCCTTCCACTTGTCCAAAGTTTCATGTTCCTCTTGTGTGGCCTCTGGAGTTAAGGGACCAGGAACATTTGAATCTGGAACATATCCTATATGTTCAAGGTTCAGGACAAGTTTCAAATTTCTTAGCTAATCTGACAGATTAGGTCCTGTCAACCTATTGTGATCAAGTATGCTTGCAAGGATATTGGATGGTGGCGGTTGTTTTGTGCTCATTTTTATCAGAAAATTAACTGCAGAAAATAACCAGATTAATTATTAAATGTATCATGTAATTAACCAAAATGATTATGGTCTTTTAATCAAATTGGTCCTCCCACTAACTTAGCGAATCTTACACTTTCAAAGTAGAAAACGGAAATCCTAGTTGGATGGATTTCTAGTGGGTGATTGAATTCTTATAATTCTATTGATCATCCTCAGGTACATCCATTATTGGAATTACAATAAACTATAAGTGAGCAACTCCTTGCCCATCACATCTCATGTGAGGTTCAATCCTTTACCTAGCCCCTAATGCTCAAAATCTCAGGTACATCTATTATTGACTTATCTTGCATTAGTTAAGTTGATCCCATTGAGCCAGTAATTATGCAAATAATTTTAATGTCCTCAGGTACATCCAATATTGGCCACTAAACCATTTACATATTTACAACATCTCATGCTTAACAATTATTCTTAAGAAAATCTCTTAAATAAATTGCATCTTATGCAACTATTTAAAATTTCTTAAAATAATTGCCCCAATGGAGGGCCTATGTTATAATTACTTTAATTATACCATTTCCAACTTAATCATTTGTTTGGAAGATTTTATAGCCATCCTAATTACTATTAAGGTCTCACTTTGCACATTATCCATTTAGCATGCATATATCATATAATTGCATACATTCCCATACATCTCATGCATTCATGGATAAGAAGTAAATATGGTATGATCATGGACTTTCTAAGGGATTCAATCGAGCCACAAAGAATTGAATCAGGGCATTCCTAGGTGCATTTCATTCATTCATTTTACAAGAGTTGCTGAAGGAGTACATAATCAACACTTGATCTTGAATTCCTCCCACTGGTCCCACCAATGCTCTTGACCTCCTTGAACTTCTTGCAATCCAATATTACATAGTAATCATTGGCATACCAAGGCGAATTTACAAGAACTTAAATAAATGAAATTACAACCCAAAAATTATTACAAGCTTAATAATACATGCCCAAAATAAATTAAAATAAATTAATTAATTTACAATCCCAAAGAAACATAAAAGAAATAAATCCAATCACATTGGTCTTTTATAGTCCATGATCATCCATCATGCATATCACTATTTAACAATTAAATAAAACATACATACTTAAATTAAATTGAATATCTCATATTCAACTTAAAAATCCAGATTTGAATATGATTCAAATAAATTTAAAAATTCAGATTTGAATCTCATTCAAACAAATTTAAAAATTCAGATTTGAATCACATTCAAACAACTTCAAAAATTCAGATTTGAATCACATTCAAACATTTTTTAAAAAATCAGATTTGAATCACATTCAAACATTTTTTAAAAAATCAGATCTGAATTTTATTCAATCAATTTTAAAAAATCAGATTTAAATATTATTCAAACAACTTTAAAAATTCAGATTTGAATCACATTCAAACAACTTTTAAAATTCAGATTTGAATCACATTCAAACAATTTTTAAAATTCTGATTTGAATCATAATTTAATTGTGTGATAAAAACTACTAATTAAACACTTTAATTAGTTAAAGAATAGGCCTTAGATCATACAACAATTGTAGAATTAAAAGCCAAACCTTAAACCACCCATGGAAGCCAAACCATGCGCACCATTGATGGTGTTTTTTCAAGTGTACCGCCAACTTGCTTTGCAACCAGCAATGAACATTTGATCTCATGATCAAACACACAATTAAATCATATAATCAACAATCTAAATGGCAAATATAGTGGCTCTGATACCAATTGAAGGAACGGAAGCGTGAAAAACATAAGATTATACCATTGAATTCAAAAATTTTCACCTAGGGTCACATGCACCATGCAAGATTTATTTTTATCTATTTGATTTCAATGATAAACAACATATTAAAACTCTTTTAATATGTTTTTGGATCTGTATTTGCCATTTAAGATTTTAAAATTAATCAGATTAATTTTAGAACCCTAGATTAAATCAAGAACGATTACACTAACCTCTTGATGTGCCGCAATGTCTGCGCCTTTGAGATTCGTCTTGAGGACACGGATGTTGTCCCTCTAGCTTGTCCACACCAAGAACACCTATGGCAGCCCTTGAACAGCTTCTAAAGCCTTTTCTATTAATTAGAAATTCAAGTTCTGCCTTTTAAGAGATTAGAGATGTAAACAGGACACTAGAAACAATTTCTAGCGTTCTTGATTCAAGAGATTGATGGCTAATCTCTTTGAATTGATAAGAGATGAAGAAGAAGAGATAAAAACCCTCAAAGTGGCGTGACAAAGGAGAGGAGTGGCTGCTGGTTATGTTTTCTTTTCATAACCACACTTAAATAGCTAGGTTAACACATTAAACCCTAGCCACATGTCACCTTTTGATTAGCTCTAGGTTTAAGTGACCCAATCACATTGTGCCAAGTGTCAAACCTATATTTAATCTTGATTTTAATCATCTTACATGATTAAAAAAATATTTGGCAAGCTTATGTGTTATTCCATGTGTCACCATCTCATGGTGCCACGTGTCACACTGTGAAATGACCAAAATGCCCCTGTGTCTTAATTTTGAGTTCTTAGCCCAAAATAATTATTTAAATATTTGGCAAGCTTATGTGTTATTCCATGTGTCACCATCTCATGGTGCCACGTGTCACACTGTGAAATGACCAAAATGCCCCTGTGTCTTAATTTTGAGTTCTTAACCCAAAATAATTATTTCTTCTTCTAATTAATTTATATCAAATATAAATTAATTAATTAATCTCTATTAATTAATTTCTCATCAATTAAATTCATATTTAAACACTTTAAATATAAATTTAATTTATACTACACATCCAATAATCTAGATTTGGTTTCAAGTCATGCTAGGGACTTTGCAATTTAATTGCAAACCAAATCTATTTAATTAATCAATTAAACTCTTTAATTAATTAATTAAATCATATTTAAATAGGTGATAACTTGTGTATGTGTGTGACTTACTAGGCTCATCACTAATTGGCAATGAGACATGATATCAACTCTTAATATCATCAGAACTCTTTCTTACCATAAATGATTTCTCTAAATCATTTTATGAACCTCATAGACCATGGTTAACACCTAGCATAGCATGCCATGGCCACCCAATTAGTAATAAGGTTTACCTTAAATGAACCTATAATCATATGTTACCATGCACTAGAATCTCTCATTACAAAATCCCAACTCAAGTGGAGTCATGATTTATGTCAAACTCCATTTGCTATGAATATTATGTTCTCTTTTAATTCCAGTTCTTGATTAAAAGATTTTTCTCATCAGAAACTCTTTTCTGAATAAATCTATCTGTCCTGGCTAGGAACTTGAAACATCAAGAACAATTAAATGAACATAGGATTTTAACTCTATTTACTTAGAGGAACAGATTCCATCTTGATCAACACCTACCTCCATATATAACTAGTAGGAGCCAACACATGCCCATATACCCATACATAGTACAAGTATGAAAGCAGATCAAACTCAAACTACCTATATACAAGATAATTTGTGCTATCTCAGGTCTAAAGATTATATGCACTGATATGATTTATGACAAAACATTGACAAGAGTAAACTCCATGTGCTTGTCATAAGTGTCACTGGTTCGGCCTACTTATCATTTATAAGTGCCTATCAAGTTTGTTATATGGCATGAGACTCACCATTCCATCTTATTTATATCTCATATAAATAACTTGGGAACAAACATGAATACAATCTTTCTGGATAAGTCATGTCCTTATTATGAAGTATCCTCGATTGTGAACCTATTTATGATACTTTGTGCTAGAAATATTGTCACTCATATTCTTAACAACTTAAGAATAATATTTCTAACAAAATATCAATGGACCTTTTCTATTACACATAAATATATTATGTAAACGGAAAAGTGGAAATGCCTTTTATTAATAAAATATGTACAAGATACATACTAAATGATATGCTCTAGGGCATATTACTAACACCCAGCAGACTTGGTTCCTCTACCAGTAATGGATTTTGATGTAATTTTGTGAATGGATTGATTAGCAACTCATTATGCCACTTTAGACTGCAGGAACAAAAAAGTGTATTTCCACATACTTGGCGTGGAAGAGTTTAGCTTTGATGGTGACATGAGCGTGGCTCCATATAATTTGGTGTCAGCAATTAGTGCTAGAAAAATGTTGAGGCGTGGATGTCAAGGGTATTTGGCATTGGTGAGAGATACATCTGTAGAAGGTGTTAACATGGAAAATGTTCCTGTTGTCAGAGAATTCATGGATGTCTTCCCTTAGGAGCTTCCAAGGTTGCCATCAGGAAGAAAAATAGAGTTCTGCATTGATGTTGTGTCGAGTACAAACCCCATATCAATGCCGTCTTACAGGATGACACTAGCAGAATTAAAAGAACTAAAGGAGCAATTACAGGAGCTTTTGGACAAGGGTTTCATACGTCCGAGCACTTCACCCTGGGGCTCTCCTATTCTATTTGTGAGAAAGAAAGATGGGTCCTTGAGGTTGTGTATTGATTATAGACAGCTGAACAAAGTGACTGTGAAGAATAAGTATCCACTTCCTCGGATCGATGATCTGTTTGATCAGCTCCAAGGGGCTAGATTCTTTTCCAAAATAGACCTACGATCAGGCTACCATCAGTTGAGAATCAGGAATGAGGATGTGTCCAAGACAGTATTCAGGACAAGATATGGTTATTATGAGTTCTTAGCAATGTCTTTTGGACTCACTAATACACCAGCGGCCTTCATGGACTTGATGAACAGGATGTTCAGGCTATTCCTGGGCCGTTTTGTCATCGTATTCATAGATGACATTTTGGTATACTCTCAGACCGAGGAAGAACACATGTGGCATTTGAGGATGGTGTTGCAGACTTTGAGGGAGCACCAGCTATATGTCAAATTTTCAAAATGTGAATTTTGGCTAGAAAGCATCTCATTCTTGGGACACGTGGTTTCTAGTGAAGGCATTCAAGTGGATCCCAAGAAAATTAAGGCTGTAACTGATTGGCTTAGGCCTACAACAGTCACTGAGGTGCGAAGTTTTCTGGGCCTAGCTGGCTACTATAGGCATTTTGTGTAGGATTTTTCTAGGATAGCAGCTCCCTTAACTAAGTTAACTCAGAAGAATGTTCCATTCATTTGGACAGATGACTGTGAGGAGAGTTTCTAGAAGCTTAAGGAGTGTCTAACCACCGCTCTTGTGTTGACATTACCAATGAGCGGTGAAGGATATACCGTGTACTGTGATGCCTCCAGAGTTGGCTTAGGGTGTGTTTTGATGCAGAATGGAAAAGTAGTGGCTTATGCTTCAAGGCAGCTAAAGAGGCATGAGCAGAACTACCCCACCCATGATTTGGAAATGGCGGTTGGTCTTTGCACTAAAAATCTAGAGACACTATCTGTATGATGAAGTGTGCGAGATATACACTGACCACAAGAGTTTGAAGTACATCTTCTAACAGAGGGATTTAAATTTGAGACAGATGAGATGGATGGAGCTTCTGAAGGACTATGATTGTACCATCTAGTACCACCCTAGGAAGGCCAATGTAGTAGCAGATGCTTTGAGCAGAAAATCTTCTGGTAGCTTGATGCACATATCAGCGAAGAAGAGACCGTTGATTCAGAAAGTACATGAGTTAATGGATCAAGGTCTGATCTTAGATCTTTCAGATGAGGGGGTATTATTGGCCCATTTTTCAGTAAGACTAGACCTGCGAGACAGAGTCAGAGTTTCCTAGCACAGAGACCAGTAATTGATAAAGATCATAGAAAGAGTACAGCAGAGTGAAGGTGGTAAGTTTGGATTTGCCAATGATGGCGCCCTTATGCAAGGTTCTAGGATATGTGTGCCTGACGTGGAAAATCTCAGAAATGAAATCATACGAAAGGCACACTATACACTGTACAATATCCACCCAGGCTCCACCAAGATGTACCATGATGTGAAAGATAGCTACTGGTGGAATGGCATGAAGAGAGACATAGCAGCCTTTGTGTCCAAGTGCTTGACTTGTCAGAAGGTGAAGTTTGAACACCAGAGGCCATCAGGGAAGCTGTAAGAGCTCCCTATCCCAGAATGGAAGTGGGAAATGATCACTATGGATTTTGTAACTAGCTTGCCTCGTACCACGCGAGAATATGATTCGATATGGGTAATTGTAGATCGTCTGACCAAATCAGCTCATTTCTTGCCTGTGAAAATCACATATTCTATTGCACAGTACGCTCGGCTCTATGTTCGAGAAATAGTCAGATTGCATGGAGTTCCTGCTTCCATAACATCTGACAGAGGGCCTTAGTTCACTTCTCGGTTTTGGAGGAAGTTGCAGGAGGCACTCGGCATACAGTTAAACTTCAATACTGCCTTTCACCCTCAGATAGACGGGCAGTCCAAAAGGACAATCCAAACACTGAAAGACATGTTTCGCATGTGTGTTTTAGATTTTGGAGGTCAATGGGATGACCATCTACCCTTGGTGGAGTTTGCCTACAACAACAGTTATCATTCCAGCATAGGGATGACACCCTATGAGGCTCTATATGGCAGAAAGTGTAGGTCTCCTTTGTGTTGAATGGAAATGGGAGAAGTGAAGGTGCATGATGTAGACATAGTACAATACACTTCAGAGATGGTTCCTTTAATCAGGAAACGATTGAAAACAGCTTTTAGTAGGCAGAAGAGTTATGCAGATCCCAGACAGAGGGATGTAGAGTTTACAGTAGGCGATTACGTATTCCTGAAAGTTTCTTCGATGAAGGGAGCCATGAGATTTAGAAAGAATGGCAAGTTAGCACCTCGATATATTGGACCTTTTGAGGTTACTGATAGAGTTGGAGCAGTTGCCTATTGGTTGGAGTTACCACTAAACCTTTCTCATGTTCATTCTGTATTTCATATCTCCATGCTCAGGAAATACATACCTGATCCTTCTCATGTGCTACAGCCGGATATAGTAGAGCTGAAGGAAGACTTGACGTTTGAGGAGCAACCTGTAGCCATAATGGACTACCAAGTGAGGTAGCTAAGATCAAAACAGATCCCTATGGTTAAGGTTTTGTAGAAGAGCCAGTCAATAGAAGAGTGCACCTGGGAGTCAGAGCGAGACATGCGTAGCAAGTACCCTTATTTATTTAATGTGTAATTTTGATATTTTATTCTGCTTTGTGTAAAATTCGAGAACAAATTTTTTATAATGGGGAAGAATGTAACATCCCTAATTTTTAAATTTATTATTTTATGGGTAATTATTTATATTTTGTTTTATTTAAATTTTGGGAAATTATTTGAAATTTTTCGGATTTTAGAAATCGGGTTCTATTTTTCGAAAATATAAAACTTTGATGATTTTTAAAAATTAATTTAAAGACCACGTGATAAAACTAAAAATATATTTGAACTCTAAGAATTTTTCTGAGTTTTTTAGAATTTTTTCGAAATTTTTGGGCCTCGTTTTCGGTCCCAAGGCAGAGTAAAAATTCAATTTCGGATATCTTGAATTGAATTGGCCGAATCGAACCTGATCGGGTCGGACCGATCAAATCAGACCGGCCCTTAACCTTTTTCTTTTCTCCTCCAACGTCGTGCGACCCTCTCCTCCCTCTCTCCCATTTTCTCTCTCCTCCTTTCGCCCCTCACCGGCCAGCCGCCACCCAGCCCTCCCCTACACTCCGGCGCACCTCCCTAGCCTCTCCCATGCTATTGGCAAGCCTCCAGACCGTTGGAAACATCGCGTGAAGCCCACCCAGCGTGCACTCGCCGTTTCGCCTTCTTGGCCAAAATCCGGCCGATCTGGCCCCCGATCGGACCAGGTCTTGTGTCAAAACCCATCAACACCTCGAGAGCTTTCTATAGACACCAAGAACACCAAAATCCATTGAGCGGTTTGCCCAATTTTTGTCCGAAAAGTTTTAGCCTATTTTGACTTTTGGGCTAAATTTCTCGCAAACCATGAACCCCACGAGAAAACCGAGAGTACCGGAGTGCTCCACTCGTCGAGAGCTTCGCGACAATACCAATTTCAAAATTTTCCAACACTGTTTTTCGATGGGTCCCGTGAAATTTCGTAGTATTTTTTCGAGCACTAAATGAGCTTAGAAAATTTCATAAAAATTATGTACTAATCCTAGTGTTGTGGGCTTCGTGTAGGTACCTTCAATTCGCTGAAATTCAACGGTTGCCCAGGTTTGTAAATTTCGGGCTAGGCAGACAGGCTATCAAAAAAGTCTCAGAATTAGGTCTAGATTTTGGCTACTCCATCGTTGTCAGACGTCCCGAGCGCGTTCCCTGGGTCGAAATCGGCATAGGTAAACCCGAACATTACTTTTTCTTAATTATCTAGTGCTTGAATTCGATTAAAAATCTATAAAATATTCGTGATAGCTTAGAAAATTATAATTCCTTTTATATTAGCTTAGTAATAATGCTAAGGACCGCAAGGTAAAATTTTAGAATTTTTAGAGTTCATTTGGATAGTTTTTGCAAAAATGGTTAATTATAAGGACTAAAATGTAATTTTTCATATTGTGATTATTGACTGTTTGGATGGGCCCAGGAGGGGCTATGTGATGTGATTGAGTTGTGGATGTGTGATTTGTGGATATAAAAGTGCATTTTGAGCCCTTTTGCAGGTTAGGTAGGTTCTAAGTATAGGGGAGACTTTGCAGGATTTTCGGCACTACTTAGGATATCTTTAGTCATTTCTTAGTTTGTATTGAGTCAAATGTATTAAATAATTATAATAAAATTGTCAGGTGAGTTGGGACAGCCTTCCTCCTCCACCCAGTCGCCACAGTGACCTCAATTTAAGTCTGTAAATAAAATATTAATTTTAATTGTAATTTCGATATTATTATATGTTCAAGTATGCCCATGCATCACTTATAAATATGTATCTATGTAGTTAAATACTAGGCACGTTTTATATTACATTCATAATTATTGAAATGCCATGGATGTTGTTTGTGGTAATTTGGAGCAGTGTGTGTGCGTAGCAAGCGTGTGGTATGGTATTGGATATGGACAGGACGGGTAGACACGGCTTTAGAGACACTCGCTGGGATCCCGCACTTGATTTATTAAGCGAAAATCCGACTTGAGAGACACTCGCTGGCAGAGGTTGGATTAAGAGGGCTGTATAGGGGATCAGCTCCCATATATGTATTGCTTGACAGTGTTGGGTGTGTGAGTGCTCCAAATTGCCTTTTTACTATTATGATATGAATTGTATGAAAATTATGACGATGTTGCATTTCACTCCACATGGTGCATTAGCTTTAGATAGTTATAGAGATTATGATTAAAATTGGTATTTTACTCTTTGAGTCGAACACTCACTCTTGTTCATCTATTTTTCCAGGCTAAAGAAGGATTATTTGTTGTGGCTAACTTGCTCTTCTTCTTCGCAGGTTCATTAATAGTATTTAATGTATTTTATACAATTGAGTTAAATTGTAGACTTCGCATGTGTTAGGAGGTTCAGCGTGTTCAATGGGAGGTTCTGAGGTAATGACCTTTGCTTTCGAGGCCGGCTATTCTCGAGGTCGGAATGGAGAGCTCGGTACCTCCACCAAAGCCTGTCTCTGCGCTTGGGCAGCGACAGCAGCTTCTTTCATCTCCAACACTTTTCAGGTGAGCTCCCTCTTCCACTTACGGCTTTTTTTTTGCAGTTTTACCCCCCGCTATACCTGCACAAAAGCAAGTTAGTGAGATCGCTAAGACCAAAAGACCTAAAGTTCAAGTTTTACCGGTCCTGGGGCCAAGGTCAAAGAGTTGCAATTCGTAGTTTTCATGGGCAATTACTCTCATCATCCACCATTTCAGTTCAGTCATATTTATGTCCGAACACAAGTATCTGTGAGTGATCGCCTAGCTTTTCAATTCCTTCACCATGGCATCCTCGACCACGTTCAGAGTGATTTTCTTCTCTAGCTTGGGGAACAAATAATTCTAGCTACGTGGAATGCTCACGAAACCATTAGGATCTTTGCTTCTAAGTTTGAAGAACTAATCTTTCCAGTTCTTTAGCGAGGAAGGGAGATCGGTGAAGAGCCCGCAGTTCGGCTTTGCTTAGAAAAATCAATACTCATCATCTTTTCATCGAGCAAGCTTGTGTAGTTTGGCGAAAACCTTCACTATGGGCTCAAGTCCCTTAGCTCGGCAATAACTGTTCGATTAGGGACTAGATCGGATGAGATTATTAGATCGGAAAGACGACCAATGTAACGCAAAGATAAGATAAAATAAAAACAAAATAAATAAAATCAATTTTAAATAAATAAAAGTCCATTTCATTTCCAAAAGATCAGATTACATTATTTGGGCAATCTCTCCCAATCATTAATTATAAATATCCCTTGCTCTACCCTACGTTCTACCTATCTTGCTCCCACAGTTCGAACTTCTCTCGATCCCAAGATGTCGTTTAAAAGATATATGGAGATCAGGAAGGTAGCTCTCATCAACTATGGTAAAGACTATGAAAAGCTCAATATCATCGTCAATGTCATCGACCAGAACCGAGCTATAATAGGGACTCCCGAGATAGTTAGGAGCCAAATGAACTTCAAGAGGCAGTCATCGACATTAAGATTAAAATTAGCAACCCTTTTGCCCGAGATCAGTCCATGGCTCAGATCGATAAGCCGTTTAGAGATCGACTCGGTAGTCATTTTGGACCCTAATTGGCCAATTAATCCGATTCCCTTGCCATCATCGGATGACATTCTCATAATTCTCTGATCGGCGGAATCGTCCATTTTCAGGTGATAGGTAATGAAGGCTACCGGAAAAAGATCTAGATGGTTGTCATGATGAGAATTTGCCCCGGGAAAATAAGGTCTACAAAGAAAGCACATAGGAAATTTATCAAAGAAGGAAAGGTGGAATGTGAAGATAACAGGGTTACCTCCCTCGTATATATAGGCTTTGGCATTTAATGCTTCCAGAACTCGAAGCGGCTCATCGGTAAGTGGAGAATTTAATGCTTCACCATTATTCGAGGATCACAGATATAGACCAGATACAGAGAAGGGATAGGATGGAGTTTGTGAAACTAGAAGAGATCGGACGCAAAAGGAGTTAGATTAAGAGATCGGAATAGGAGGTCCTAGTTTTGCTAATCATAGTAAGAGATCGGGTAGACCAAGAAATAGCCAATGGAGATTGGTAGGTTTGGGCAATTGAATCACTTCCAATCATGACCCTTAACCCATAAGATTAATTCCCCCATCGTCAGATCTGAGTTGGTTGAAGCATTTGGGGTACGATCTGATCCCCACCACCCATCCCATTTGTAAGGATGAACCCGAACCATCGGATCTCAAGCGGTTAAAGCATCTTAGTACACCTCAATTCACGCCGTTGATCTCACTTGTAAGGATGATTTTGAGACCATCACATTAAAAGTAAAAAACTGATTCAGCACTTTTCATTTCCAGCCCTAGGATCTATTCTGTAAGGCAAGACCCCTGACCGTTGGATTAAAGAATGAAGGACAGAACTTCTGAACTAAATCTCAACCTTTAATTTTGTTTCTCTTTAATTTCAAGACATCAAATTGTGTCCTTTTAAATCCAGACTCTTCATTGCTTCCTACTAAAATCCTGACCCTCCATTTAGAGCCCCTGTTTCCTATAAATACCTGCATGCAATATTGTAGAAAACAAGAAGGAGGAGGAGGGCTAGTCTCTGTAGGGAGTCTCTGAATTTGAATACGACTATAGCTTCATCACCTTCATTTTGAGTTTCTTTAAATTTCTATGGAACTTTAGAAACAAGTTTTCTAAAGGGCCTTATTACCAGAGCTACTAATACGAAAATCCGTATCTTTGGTAGACTCGCACACCAGCTCGATGGTCCAATCTGAGCTCGTCTCCAAAATCTTGTTTTTTCTTGCCTACGGTAGCTCAAGTCACTTTGTCACCTTATCATTAGCAGTTCCAGCTTTGTGGGATATCGGTTTTGGCTCTTCCATCACTTCAGCTCTCCACAGGTAAGCGTTTTAACCTATCGCTCTCTGATTAAATATACCTGACCTGTGTTCTTGGTGTAAGAACTCTTAAGATACCATGTCGTACCAAACTTTCAGGATAGGTTAGTATTAGATTGACTTATCTCACAAATATTACCTTTAGCTTGTTATTATGACGTCCGCATCATCTCAAAAGAATTTTATTTTTATTTTTTTTATTAGTACAAGAATAAAAGTTCGGGTGATATAAAGTTATGGGAATTTCATAAGTTTTGTAAAGAGTTTGGATGGAAATAAGTTAAATATGAGCGATGCATGAAGAGTTCTGATCTGATTAAAGGGAAAATAATTGGGATAATTAGATGTAGTTTTGGTAGATGTAAAAAGGTTCGTGTAATTAAAAGGAAATTGAAAACTGCAAAAAGCTCAGACAATGAGTTACAAGGTCAGAAACCAAGAAAATCTCGGACAATGAGACACAAAATCGGAAATCAAAGGAAGAAGCTCGGACAATAATTTATGAGATCGGAAAGCAAGAAAGTTCAAATAGTAAAGAGATCGAGAAATTACACACCTAATACACTATTCTTATTCTGGTCTTCTAGAGGGAGATCGGGAAAGAGTTCAGCTCAACATCCGAGATTTTTATACCTTTATTAAAAATTCACTTTTCAAAATAGTGAAATCGGAAGAGAGTCCTGTCATGATCCAACCTATGGGCCAGATTGGCACTTGGACCTGGGCTAGCTTAAAGTCCCCGAGGCCCGTAGTAAGCCTAACTATTCCTCAACCCAACTCTAAGGCCCATTTGGGCCCAATTTCAAAAATTCAACGGGATAGAGTCCGGCCATAAAATGGACCATTTAACGGGGAGTTTTTGACTCGCCCGACCTGTAAACACAATATATAATCAATTAGGGAGCTCAGCTCACCCTCCACATACTCATAATAATATAAAGTCCAATGGGAGCTCAGCCCCCTCACCCAGTCCAACATATATGCATATAATAAGTTTACAGGTCTAACATGGCAATTATATTATAGACCCAATCAAATAAATATTTCTAACACATATGAAAATTTTAGGAGTTAACAGAATTATACAAACACTACAAACTTTAATAGACGACTTGCGAGAGAGAGGCAGGTTAGAACTCAACAAGAAATCTCCTGTAGCCCGGAAAAATAATGAACAGGAGTGAGCGTTAGACTCAGAGAGTAAAATATTAATTTTAACCATATTCTCTATAGCTATCTAAAGCTAATGCATCCTGTGGAGTGAAATGCAACAACGTTAATATTTTCATATCATAACAGCAAAAAAGCAATTTGGAGCACTCACACACCCAACACTGTCAAACAATACATATATGGGAGCTGATCCCCTATACAGCCTTTTAATCCAACCTCTGCCAGCGAAGATCTCAAGCCGGACTTTCTCTTAATAAACCAAATACGGGTCCCAGCGAAGATCTCAAGCCGTGTCTACCCCGTAGGACCAGGTCCCAGCAAAGAACTCAAGCCGTGTCTACCCGTCCTGTCCATATCTAATACCATACCACACGCACGCTGCTCTAAATTACCACAACAAAATCCATGGCACTTTAATAGTTGTGAATGCAACATAAAACGTGTCTAGAGTTTAATTACATAGATATATATATATATTTATAAGTGATGCATGGGCATGCTTGAACATATAATAATATCGAAATTACAATTAAAATTAATATTTTACTCACAGACTCAACCGAAGTCACTGTGGCGGCTGGGCAGAGGAGGAAGGCTGTCCCGGCTCACCTGACAATTTTATTATAATTATTTAATACTTTTGACTCAATACAAACTAAGAAAAAAATCAAAGATGTCCTAAGTCGTGCCGAAAATTCTACAGAGTCTTCCCTATACCTAGGACCTATCCAACCTGCAAAAGGGCTTAAAACGCACTTCTATATCCACAAACCATACACCCACAACTCAATCACATCACACAGCCCCTCCTGGGCCCATCCAAACAGTCATCAATCATAATATGTAAAATTACAGTTTAGTCCTTATAATTGACCCTTTTTGCAAAAACTACCCACATAAACTCTAAAAATTTTAAAATTTTGTCCCGCGGTCCTTAGCAATATTACTAAGCTAATGCAAAAAGAATCATAATTTTTTGAGCTATCACGAATATTTTATAGATTTTTAATCCCATTCAAGCACTAGAAAATTAAGAAAAAGTAAGGTTCGGGTTTACCTATGCTGATTCCGATCTCGGGAACGCGCTCGGGACGTCTGACAACGGTGGGGTAGCCAAAATCTTGACCCAATTTCGAGACTTTTTCGATAGCCTATTTGTCTGGCCGGAAATTCACAGACCCGGGCAACCATTGAATTTCCGTGAATTGAAGGTACTTACACGAAGTCCACAACAAGGGGGTTAGTATATAATTTTTACAGAATTTTCTAAGCTCATTTAATGCTCGGAAAAATACTACAAAGTTTC
Source organism: Hevea brasiliensis (assembly GCF_030052815.1). Lineage (NCBI taxonomy): Eukaryota > Viridiplantae > Streptophyta > Magnoliopsida > Malpighiales > Euphorbiaceae > Hevea > Hevea brasiliensis. The sequence continues at coordinate 43,948 of NW_026614826.1, read as the reverse complement.
ATGGGACCCACTAAAAAACGACGTCATAAAATTTTGAAATTTATATTGCCGCGAAGCTCTCGACGAGTGGAGAGCTCTGGTACTCTCGGTTTTCTCGTGGGGTTCACGGTTTGCGAGAAATCTAGCCCAAAAGTCGAAATGGGCTAAAACTTCCCGAACAAAAATTGGGCAAACCGCTCGATGGATTTTGGTGTTCTTGGTGTCTATGGAAAGCTCTCGAGGTGTAGATGGTGTTTGACACAAGACCCGGCCCAATCGATGGCCGGATCGGCTGGATTTTGACCGGAAAGATGAAACAGCGCGTTGCACATCATGTCTCTTCGCGCGTCATTTTTGGCCTCTTGGAAGGCTGGCTGGCAGTGGGGGAAGGCTGGGGCGGCGCGCAGGCGAGGTGGGGAGGGCTGGGTGGTGGCGGCTCGGCGTGGGGAGGAGGGAGGAGAGAGAAAACGGGAGAGAGAGGAAGAGAGACGGGAACGCGCGGGGGAGAGGAAAAAAGAAGAATAAGGCCGGTCTGATTCGGCCGGTCCGATCTAGTTTGATTCGATTCGGTCGGTTCGATTCAGGGTACCCAAAATTGAATTTTTTACTCTGCCTTGGGACAAAAAACGAAGTCCAAAAATTCTGAAAAAATTTAAAAAAACTCAGAAAAATTCGTAGAGTCCAAATATATTTTTAGTTTTGCCACATGGTCTTTAAATTAATTTTTAAAAATCATCAAAGTTTTATATTTTTGGAAAATCGAACCCGATTTCTAAAATTCGAAAAATTTCAAATAATTTCCTAAAATTTAAATAAAATAAATTATTAATATTTACTCGTAAAATAATAAATTCAAAAATTATGGGTGTTACATTTTTCCCCCCTTACAGAAAATTCAACATCTAATTTTACACAAGGCAGAATAAAGTATATAATTATACATTGAATAGATAAGGGTACTTGCTACTCATGTCCCTCTCTGACTCTCAAGTGCACTCTTTCACTGACTGGCTCCTCCACAAAACCTCAACCATAGGATCTATTTTGATCTTAGTTGCCTCACTTGGTGGTTCACTATGGCTACAGGTTACTCCTCAAACGTCAAGTTTTCTTTCAGCTCTACTACATCCGGCAGTAACACATGAGAAGGATCAGGAATATATTTCCTGAGCATGGAGATGTGGAATACAGGATGAACATGAGAAAGGTTGGGTGGTAACTCCAACTAGTAGGCAACTGCTCCAACTCTATCAGTAACCTCAAAAGGTCCAATATACCGAAGTGCCAACTTGCCCTTCTTTCCAAATCTCATGACTCCCTTCATCAGAGAAATATTCTTGAATACATAGTCGCCTATTGCAAACTCTACATCCCTCCGTCTGGGGTCTGCATAACTCTTCTGCCTACTGAAAGCTGTTTTCAATCGTTCCCTGATTAAAGGAACCATCTCTGAAGTGTACTGCACTAGGTCTACATCATGCACCTTCCATCCAACACAGAGGAGACCTACACTTTCTTCCATATAGTGCCTTATAGGGTGCCATCCCTATGCTGGAATGATAACTGTTGTTGTAGGCAAACTCCACCAAGGGTAGCTGATCATCCCATTGACCTCCGAAATCCAAAACACACATGCGAAGCATGTCTTACAGTGTTTGGATTGTCCTTTCGGATTGCCCATCTGTCTGAGGGTGGAAAGCGGTACTAAAGTTCAACTGTCTGCCAAGTGCCTCCTGCAACTTCCTCCAAAACTGAGAAGTGAACTGGGGCCCTCTGTCAGATATTATGGAAGCAGGAACCCCATGCAATCTGACTATTTCTCGAATGTAGAGCCAGGCGTACTGTGCAACAGAATATGTGGTCTTCACAGGCAAGAAATGAGCTGATTTAGTTAGGCCATCTACAATTATCCATATCGAATCATATCCCAACGCGGTACGAGGCAACCCAGTCACAAAATCTATAGTAATCATTTCCCACTTCCATTCTGGGATAGGGAGCTCTTGCAGCTTCCCTGACGGCCTCTGATGTTCAAATTTCACCTTCTGACAAGTCAAGCACTTGGACACAAAGTCTGCTATGTCTCTCTTCATGCCATTCCACCAATAACTATCTTTCACATCATGGTACATCTTGGTGGAGCCTGGGTGGATATTGTACAGTGTATAGTGTGCCTCTCACATGATTTCATTTTTGAGATTGTCCACGTCGGGCACACATATCCTAAAACCTTGCATAAGGGCACCATCACTGGCAAATCCAAACTCACCACTTTCACCCTGCTGTACTTTTTCTATGATCTTTATCAGTTATTAGTCTCTGTGTTGGGAAACTCTGACTCTGTGTCGCAAGTCTGGCCTCACTGAAAAATGAGCCAACAAACCCCCTCATCTGAAAGATCTAAGATCAGACCTTGATCTATCAACTAATGTACTTCCTGAATCAACGGTCTCTTCTCTGCTGATATGTGCGCCAAGCTGCCAGAAGATTTTTTGCTCAAAGCATCTACTACTACATTGGCCTTCCCAGGGTGGTACTGGATGGTACAGTCATAGTCCTTCAGAAACTTTATCCATCTCTTTTGTCTCAAATTTAAATCTCTCTATAGGAAGATGTACTTCAAACTCTTGTGGTCGGTGTATATCTCGCACACTTCACTATACAGGTAGTGTCTCCAGATCTTTAGTGCAAAGACTACAGCCGCCATTTCCAAATCATGGGTGGGGTAGTTCTGCTCATGCCTCTTTAGCTGCCTTGAAGCATAAGCCACTACTTTTCCATTATGCATCAGGACACACCCTACACCAACCCTGGAGGCATCACAGTACACGACATATCCTTCACCACTCATCGGTAGTGTCAACACAGGGGCGGTGGTTAAACACTCCTTAAGCTTCTGGAAACTCTCCTCACAATCATCTGTCTAAATGAATGAAATATTCTTCTGAGTTAACTTAGTTAGGGGAGCTACTATCTTGGAAAAATCCTGCACAAAACGCTTATAGTAGCCAGCTAGGCCCGGAAAACTTCGCACCTCAGTGACTGTTGTAGGCCTAAGCCAATCAGTTACAACCTCAATTTTCTTGGGATCCACTTGAATGCCTTCATTAGAAATCACGTGTCCCAAGAATGAGATGCTTTCTAGCCAAAATTCACATTTTGAAAATTTGGCATATAATTGGTGCTCCCTCAAAGTCTGCAACACCATCCTCAAATGCCACACGTGTTCTTCCTCGGTCCGAGAGTACACCAAAATGTCATCTATGAATACGATGACAAAACGGTCCAGGAATGGCCTGAACACCCTGTTCATCAAGTCCATGAAGGCTGCTGGTGCATTAGTGAGTCCAAAAGACATCACCAAGAACTCATAATGACTATATCTTGTCCTGAATGCTGTTTTGGACATATCCTCATTCCTGATTCTCAACTGATGGTTGCTTGATCGCAGGTCTATCTTGGAAAAGAATCTAGCTCCTTAGAGCTGATCAAACAGATCATCGATCCGAGGAAGTGGATACTTATTCTTCACAGTTATCCTGTTCAGCTGTCTATAATCAATACACAACCTCAATGACCCATCTTTCTTTCTCAAAAATAGAACAGGAGCGCCCCAGGGTGAAGTGCTCGAACGTATGAAATCCTTGTCCAAAAACTCCTGTAGTTGCTCCTTCAGCTCTTTCAATTCTACTGGTGCCATCCTGTAAGATGACATTGATATGGGGTTTGTACCCAGCACAACATCAATGCAGAACTCTATTTCCCTTCCTGGTAGCAACTGTGGAAGCTCCTCAGGGAAGACATCCATGAATTCTCTGACAACAGGAACATTTTCCATGTTAACACCTTCTATAGATGTATCTCTCACCAATGCTAAATACCCTTGGCATCCACGCCTCAACATTTTTCTAGTACTAATTGCTGACACCAAATTATATGGAGCCACGCTCCTGTCACCATCAAAGCTAAACTCTTCCACACTAGGTATGTGAAAATATACCTTTTTGTTCCTGCAGTCTAAAGTTGCATAATGAGTTGCCAACCAATCCATTCCCAAAATTACATCAAAATCTATTACTGGTAGAGAAACCAAGTCTGCTGGGAGGATTCTTCCATCCACTACTACTGGGCTACCCAGAAAAACCATATATACATCTATGTTGTCATTAAGCGGGGTAGCTACAGACAAAGGGCATTCTAAAGTTGTAGGGTTCCTACCTAATCTCATGGAAAACACTGGGGAGACAAATGAGTGCGTAGCACTCGGATCTATCAAAACACGAGCCTCATAGGAACAGACTAGAAGAATACCTGCCACAACTGCATTGGAAGCCTGAGCATCCTGGTGGGTCAGGATGAAAACCCGAGCTTGACCCCTACCCTGGGTTGCAGAACCCTGATACTAACTTCTACCTCCTGATCTGCCTCCAAATCCACGTCCTCCTTGTCCTCGGCCCTGTTGGCCACTGAACTGATTGCCTGCCATGCTGGAAGCACCAGGATACAACTGATGAGGAACATTAGCAACATAATCCTGTGACCCCATCTGTGGCTCGCTGAACATGGGGCATTCCCTAGCAAAGTGACCTGGTTGGCCACACCTGAAGCATACTCCTGAACCCATCATACAAGGTCCTAAATGTCCTCTTCCGCACTGTGCACAAGGTGCAAAGGAGGATCTGAACTGCACCAGAATCGCAGATCCCGAACTGTGACCACTGCTAGATCCGCACCCTGGTCTGAATCCTCGAGATTTGTGTCTAAAACCACTCTTCTTATTCCTACTTCTTCCTCTGTAATTACTTTGGCCTTCGCTATCCGTAGTACCCATGTGGGGAACACCTGAAGAACCTTCTGCTATATTTTTCTTTGCTCTTCCATTGTCATCTCCTGTGTAGCTAATCTCAATCTGTTGGGCTCAATCAACTACCATATCAAAAGACTAATCAGACATCATAGCCAGGTTTGCATACCTCTTGTCCAGCCCCTTTAGGAACTTTTTTACCTTCATACTTTCTGTAGCCACTGCTGTAGGGGCATATCTGCTCAATTCAAAAAATTTTGTAGCATATTCATCTATAGACCTACCATTCTACCTTAAGGCCTCAAAGGCCCACTGCTTTTGGTCTCTGAAATTTTCTGGCACAAACCTGTTGATAAACAACTCCATAAACTGGGTCCATGACAAACATTCCATCCGAGGTAATATGTAGTCATTCATCCATTGTCTAGGCATAGGCCCCATGACATGTTACACACACTCTATAAGCCTCCTATCAGTCAACTGTAACTCCATCCCTGCCTATTTGCAGGAATCCAAAAACTGATAAGCATCATCTGAGACATCATAAGTACTAGGTACCAACTTCTTGAAATTTATTATTTGTTTGTACGATTCCCCTCTTGGTGCAGTGGACTGCTGCCGTCGGAGAGGGTGGACCATATACTATGTCATCATATCGATGGTTCTCTGCAAACCAGCTAGAGTAGCTGCCATTGGGTCCATGGGATCTTGAGCCATAAAAGACTGCTCCTGAACTGGTGGCAGCTGCTCCTCTACTTGAGCAGCTCTAGGCCTCCTACCCCGAGGACCCCGCCTCCTGCCCTAAGGACCTCTCCTCCTCGGGGCAGACGCCTCATCCTGTGTTGACACCTCGTCAGGCACATCTGGTTCTGGTGCAGTGGCAGCTCTCCTGCTTCTACGCATTTTCTTGAAATTCAGTAGCATTAGCCTACAAAATTTCAAAACTACATATTATATAGCTCTATATACTCATATTTATACACAATTTATGAAGCAGAAACTAGAAGTAAAAATGACAATGCAAGACGAATGTGGACCCTATTTTCCGCATGTGACTCCTATTAGACTCTTCCCAACACTTTAGATAATTTTTCCCTATGAATCTGGAGCTTAAGCTCTGATACCACATTTGTCACGACCCAACCTATGGGCCCGACCGGTACTAGGACCTGGGCCATCCTAAAGCCTCCGAGACCCGTAGTAAGCCTAACTATTCCTCAACCCAACTCTAACGCCCATTTGGGTCCAATTCAAGAATTCAACCAGACAGAGTCCGGCCATAAAATAGACCATTTAACGGGGAGTTTTTGACTTGCCGGACCTATAAACACAATATATAATCAATTGGGGAGCTCAGCTCACCCTCCACATACTCATAATAACATAAAGTCTAATGGGAGCTCAGCTCCCTCATCCAGTCCAGCATACATGCATATAAGAAGTTTACAGGTCCAACATGGCAATTATATTACAGACCCAATCAAATAAATATTTCTAACACATGCGAAAATTCTAGGAGTTAACAGAATTATACAAACACTACAGACTTTAATAGACGACCTGCGAGAGAGAGGAAGGTAAGAACTCAACAAGAAATCTCCTGTAGCCTGGAAAAATAATAAACATGAGTGAGCGTTCGACTCAGAGAGTAAAATATCAATTTTAACCATAATCTCTATAGCTATCTAAAGCTAATGCATTCTGTGGAGTGAAATGCAACAACGTCAATATTTTCATATCATAGCTGTAAAAAGGCAAATTGGAGCAGTCACACACCCAATACTGTCAAACAATACATATATGGGAGCTGATCTCTGATACAGCCTCTTAATCCAACCTCTGCCAGCAAAGATCTCAAGTCGGACTTTCTCTTAATAAACCAAATACGGGGTCCCAGCGAAGATCTCAAGACGTGTCTACCCCATAAGATAGGGTCCCAGCGAAGAACTTAAGCCGTGTCTACCCGTGTCCATATCTAATACCATACTACACGCATGCCAACACACGCACACTGCTCCAAATTACCACAACAACATCCATGGCACTTTAATAGTTGTGAATGCAACATAAAATATGCCTAGAGTTTAACTAAATAGATACATATTTATAAGTGATGCATGGGCATGCTTGAATATATAATAATATCGAAATTACAATTAAAATTAATGTTTTATTTACAGACTCAACCGAAGTCACTGTGGTGGTTGGCCGAAGGAGGAAGGCTGTGCCGGCTCACCTGATAATTTTATTACAATTATTTAATACTTTTGACTCAATACAAACTAAGAAAAAGATCAAAGATGTCCTAAGTCATGCCAAAAATTCAGCAGAGTCTCCCCTATATCTAGGACCTACCCAACCTACAAAAGGGCTTAAAACGCACTTCTATATCCACAAACCATACACCCACAACTCAATCACATCACACAGCCCCTCCTGGGCCCATCCAAACAGTCATCAATCATAATATGTAAAATTACAGTTTAGTCCTTATAATTGACCATTTTTGCAAAAACTATCCAAATAAACTCTAAAAATTCTAAAACTTTGTCCCGCAGTCCTTAGCAATATTACTAAGCTAATGCAAAAAGAATCATAATTTTCTAAGCTACCACAAATATTTTATGGATTTTTAATCCCATTCAAGCACTAGAAAATTAAGAAAAAGTAAGGTTCGGGTTTACCTATGCCGATTCCGATCTAGGGAACTCGCTCGGGATGTCTAACAATGGTGGGGTAGCCAAAATCTCGACCCAATTCCAAGACTTTTTCAGTAGTCTATCTGTCTGGCCAGAAATTCACAGACCTGAGCAACCGTCGAATTTCCGCGAATTGAAGGTACCTACATGAAGCTCACAACACGGGGGTTAGTATATAATTTTTACGAAATTTTCTAAACTCATTTAATATTCAGAAAAACACTACAAAGTTTCATGGGACCTACCGAAAAATAGTATCGAAAAATTTTGAAATTTATATTGCCGCGAAGCTCTTGACGAGTGGAGCGCTCTGGTACTCTCGGTTTTCTCGTGGGGTTCACAGTTTGCGAGAAATCTAGCCCAAAAGTCGAAATGGGCTAAAACTTCCCGGACAAAAATTGGGCAAACCGCTCAATGGATTTTGGTGTTCTTGGTGTTTATGGAAAGCTCTCGAGGTGTAGATGGTGTTTTACACAAGACCTGGCTCAATCGGTGGCTGGATCGGCCGGAAGTCAAACGCACGCCAAGGCCGCATCTCTTCGCGCATTGTTTTCGATCACCGAAGGCCGGTGGTGGGAGAAGGCTAGCAGGCGCACGGCGAGGGTCGGGCGCGTGGGGAGGAGGGAGGAGAGAGAAAACAGGAGAGAGAGGAAGAGAGATGGGAACGCGCAGGGAAGAGGAAAAAAGAAGAAGAAGGCCGGTCCGATCCGGTCAGGTTCGATTCAGGGTACGCGAAATTGAATTTTTTACTTTGCTTTGGGACAAAAAACGAGGTCCAAAAATTTCGAAAAAATTCTAGAAAACTAAAAAAAAATTTTAGAGTCCAAATATATTTTTAGTTTTGTCACGTGGTCTTTAAATTAATTTTTAAAAATCATCAAAGTTTTATATTTTCGAAAAATCGAACCCGATTTCAAATCTGAAAAATTTCAAATAATTTTCTAAAATTTAAATAAAATAAAATATTAATATTTATCCACAAAATAATAAATTCAAAAATTAGCGGTGTTACAAGTCCTTTCCTAGAATTCTCGTAGTCTTATAAAATTGTTCAGTATAAAATTGGGAGATCGGCAGGTAGTCCTTTCTTGGAAAACCCTAGCACTTATTTTTTAAAGAATATTTCAAATAAAATTTATCACACATTCCAATAATCGGTTCGTAAGAGAGTATTTCCAAGAACCCCAAATTTTATATAGGGACTCGATGTAGAGTCTTTCTCGAAGTCCTCATACTTATATGATTAAGGGAAAGTCTTTCTTTCAATTCAGCTTAATCAAATAAATATCGTAGTTTCAAAATCAAACAAATACTTATTTCATTTGAATTCAATTTAATGAATGTAATGTGATTAATTTTTTTTATTTAAATTTAATTTATCATAAATTTAAGATATAATATATATGATAAGATTTATTTATTTAAAATAAAAATCTATATATTTATATTTTGAGTTTATAATAAATTTTATATAGATAAAAATTTTTCTATTATGATTTGTTGATGTGAAATAAATATAAAAATTATTAAAATATTTTTATTATTATTTTAAATATATAAATAATTAATATATAAAATAAAAATATAAATTAAAAATTATCTCAAACCATCAATTTAATAATTTAAAAACTGTAACTCATTATTCTACAACTGAAAAATAAATAAGGGTATAACTAAATCATATAGTATGATACTATAATGAATCATCATCCAAACAGTAGCAAATAGAAAAGGACGTTCAACTGAAAAAATGGAAAAAACAAATAAGTTGGAGAAGAAATGGCGGCGGCGGTGGTGGTGGTAAGTTTTTTATTCTATTTGGAACTGTTAACCTTGGTTGATATTCTTGTGGTCTAAGTTATAGAAAAGATGGAACAACAAGAACAATAGAGACTGAGAAAGGTGTCTCGGTGGTGGCAGTTTCATGGCTGGATACATGCCCAATTTCTTCCCCACACCTAAATTCCTCCCTTCTACTTGACTTACCTTACTAGATCCCAAAAGGTTATTTTGACGTTAAAATAAAAAAGTGAAAAACAAAAAAGGGTTGGAGAAGAAATGGAGGTGATGGTGGTGGTGGCGGTGGCGGTGGTAAGTGCTTTTATTCTACTTGGAGCTATCTGCATTTGTGGGTGTTATTGTGGGCTGTCGAAGAAAAGCCCAGAAGAACAGAACAATTGAGAGAGAGAGAGGTGTCTTTGTGGAGTACGGTTTCATCGTTGGAGACGCCCAATTTCTTCCCTGCACCTAAATTCCTTGCTTCTACTTGACTAGCCAGATCCCAAAGTTTATTTCCTCTCTCTCTCTTTTTCTGTCTCTCTTTTTCCTTGTACCCATTTATCGTCCATCATCCAGTCACCTTCCTTCGCCTTAATCTTTTGCTTAACCTGCTATCTCTCTTCCTTATACCAAAAGGTGGGGATACAATCTGGGGTGGCCTTGATTGGTCACCCGAAGGAATCTACAATTGTGGCGCGAAGAAGCCAAAAAACAGTAGTACACACACTGCAATTCCAAATGGGAAAGGGGCATCAAGTTTCACGGAAGGTGTGAACTATGGGAGAATTATATCATTTGGGAAAGATGTGGCTGAGCTTCATTCCTCCAAAATTGAGAGGATTGATTTCAGGGTAATACTTCCTGTTCAGTTAAGGACATGAAAATGTATAACACACGCACACATGCACATGGATTTACAGTTGATGAAATTAAGGTTATTGGTTCATCTAGTACATATTCATTTATCTCTTTTCCTCAATTCCCCATGATATCATTTGCTCCTTTGGTGATGATCACAATGGTTCTGCTTTTTGATATCCTCTGGACATTGAGGGCTACATTTTGAAAATATTTTTGGTGGAAGTGTTATGCTTCTAATCTCATGCATCAAATGTAAGCATGTATAATCAATCATTTTTAGTATGCTAGAATAGAATTTACAATCAATTACTTGAGAAGTCAACTGTTCATCTATTGGTGTATTGCATTCTCAGATGTTCTTATTCTATTAATCAGTTCATGTCAAAGTTTTTTTTCCCCTTTGAATGCCCTGCTTTATTTTCATGATAATAGATAAAATTTAGCTCATTTGCATCTTGAGATATATCAGTTGCTTATGCCGCATGTTTTCTGAGATGTTTGATGTTTTATGTTTTTTAATGTCATTGATCTGCAGGATGCTGTTAATTTTAATAACCCTGCAAACAACTGTGACATCTGGACAGGGTACAAGAAATGGGTGTCGGGCATATTAAAGCTGGTGTGGACTACAAAGTATACACAGCTGGATCAGTTTTGGATCTGCTTCATTTTGTTGCTCCCAAGCTTATGAAACGTGAAGGTGCTCATTTTTCACATGGGACTGCAGATGATTTGGATGATCCTAAATACAAACACTGTAAATAGTGGTCGACCCCCTTAGAAACAAGGTGAGAATTTCCATTTTTTGTTAGCGAGAGTTTTTAATTGATAACAAATGAACTTAATTTAATTTTTCTGCACATAAGTTTGTAAAGCAAATTCATGTTATATTCTACGTTTGGCAAAATGCTTTTGGTTTGCTTATGTGCGTGACTCCTCTTGGAACAACTAGATTATCACAATCAAAACATACAAATTGGAATTGTGTAAATCCCATATTTGTAAATTACTTAATTATATACCAAATATGTTCCACTTGGGCTGATAATCATTTTGTTATTTTTTTTCCCCAGCTTCTCTTGCAACTGTTATCTTAAGCTTTGTAGTAATGAATAATTTTAATTCATTTTCGCTTTAGGACGATTACTGGTCAAATCATAAGCTTGTTCTTTATGATGGTCCTGTACTTGATCAAACTTTCATTGGGGGGACTGCTTAATTTTCTTTATTGTTTCTACAGATTACCGAATGCTCCTGAGATGGAGATATATTCTATGCATGGAGTTGGAATGCCTACTGAAAGAGCATATGTTTACAAGCTAGCTTCTACTATTGAATGCTCAATTCCATTTCAGATAGATACCTCGGCAACTGGTGGAATTGAGAACTCTTGTCTAAAAGATGGAGTTTTTTCCGTTAATGGAGACGGGACAGTTCCTGTTTTGAGTGCTGGTTTTATGTGTGCAAAGGGTTGGCGAGGCAAAACAAGATTCAATCCTTCGGGCATTCATACTTACATAAGGGAATATAATCATGCCCCTCCAGCTAATCTTCTAGAGGGCCGAGGCACCCAAAGTGGTGCTCATGTTGATATACTGGGGAACTTTGCACTAATAGAGGGCATTATAAGGGTTGCATCAGGAGCTACAGGAGAGGACTTGGGAGGAGACCAAATTCACTCCGATATTTTCAAATGGTCTGAAAAAATCAACTTGCATCTATAGTTGATAAGGTGAGCACTGAAAACTGGTTTATATGTTATCTATGAATGAAGTAGAGTACTGATTCAGTTGATGCATTATTTGCCGTGGATTTTTAAATATACTATTTGTTCGATTTGTTTTAGTACTCTGTTAATAACAAAACTGGCTTGAGACTAGGTAGGATTGGATCATTTGTCATCCAGGTTGCCTTTCTGCTTTGTCATATGAAGTTGCAGTTATCTATATACATTGCAATTTTCTTGCTGGCCTGGCCTCACTGTAGTCACACGTATTAATTGGCAGCAGAAATCATACCTACTTCCCTCCTTGCACTTGAGACACTTCTAACAGACTATGAATACAGCCAGTATTGGTTAATTTTGGAGGTACATCTATCAGCTCACGTTGAACGCGGTTTCTGCAACCAATATTGTTTTGGAAAGGACTTCACAAGGTTGCTGAGATCAATGAACTTTTCTACGTTGCTCGCACCTACCATTTTTGGTGCACTTAAGTTCTATGGTCGCCTGAAATTTTGGTTAACCTGTAATTTATTTAAGTATTGTGAATAAAATGTGTTATAAGCTTGTTTGGCTTCCCTTTGAATTTTTTATCTCCATGTTGTAGCTTTGACCCCTTTCCTAAAGGGCACGCACTGCACTAAATCTGGTTCGTAGATGTGTTGTTCCTGATGGTTTTTGGGTCCAGCAGAATGGAGATTTAATTAAAGATGCTTCAACCCCATTTTGATTCTAATGGAATTGATGAGGCCTTTCAAGATCGATTCTTAAAAGAGTTGCCCACCTCTTGAATCTGGCGGGGCCCATCTTTTTTTTTTTTTTTTAACTGCAACAATGAAGGATTCTTCAGGTGGGTTGGTTATTGCCTTTTTAGATTTAAGACTTGCAGTTAGCAGTTGATATTTTTAACGTGTGAATGTGAGAAATCGAATTAAAATTAGATAAATGTAACATTAAAGGCCTACAATCAAGTTATGTTTAACGGTGATGACGGAGATTATCTGCTTCATTGAGTTAAATATGTAAATTTTACTAAAGTGTGATAAAAATATCATACTTTAGGGATTAATAAATCTTGATGTGGCAATATATAAATAAATAAATAATATAATAAATTTGAAGCCAGCTTGGATAATTAAATAACTATTAACAAATAATTAACGTTTGTGGAGAAGGATGCGTGAAAGGACGGAGTCTAAGAGGTGTTATAGCTGTCGCGTCGTGACGTTGTCTGTCAAAAACCTTCATGGGTTGATTAATATCAAGGGTTCTTCGCCCCGCATCAGTTGATGGTGGGAGAAAAAAAAAAAGGAAAAATAAATTAAAAAATATATTTATTTTAAAGTTTTTATAATTATATATATTAAATTTAATTTAACATTTTTAATGAATATATTTAAAAATATATTTATACCAACAGCTTAGCAACAATATCAAGTTCAGATACTTTTTTAAAATGATGATTATGATATTCTTAAACCTAAGGTTTAAAATCACTATTGACATTCTTAATTTAATTTAATTTTATAAGAATAAATATATTATCGAAGTCTGAGATAATGTCAAATAAGATGAATTATTGAACAATCCCACTAACGACTCCCACTACATTTCTAAATAAAGATGATAGTCATATGTTGACGTGAAAGAGTAAAATTTAGGTGGAACAATGCAATTCTATCAGATAAATTACCAAACTGCCATGCTGATTATCAAACTCTAAACACAAATCATACTTTCTTATTTGTTGCTATTTTCTCAAATTACTCAAATAGCTTTCTCTCTCCAACTACTTAATACTTTCTATAAATTTAATTATTTTTTAATTCTTAAATTACTTCTTTTTTAGTTGATTGATGTTTCTAAGGAAGATTAACAAGGATTTTACATATATATATATATATATAGAGAGAGAGAGAGGGAGAGAGAGAGAATTTAGGGTTTCATTGGTGAAATGAAAAAAAACAAAAATCTTTTTTGGTTCGTCTTCATGTGATTTAAGGAAGCAAATTCTTTGATTTTAAGATGATAAACATAAGGATATTTATAACCATAAATTCACAATTAAACCTTTAAAATAAAATGACTACTCCCTCCTTTCCACGCCGTCTGATGTTTTTGATTTTTTTTTTATTTTATTTGTTATTTAAAAAAAATATTAATTATATTATATTATATTATATTATTATTTTATTTTACTTTAAAAGTTTTTTTTATACCTTTTTTAAAGCATATTTGATATTGCTGTTGTATTCTGCTGTTACTGTTTTGAAATTGTTGTTTATGAAATTGCTATTCTAAAAAAGTAGTTTACATGTTTGGTAATAAAATAAAAAACTGTTGTTAATCAAAGAAGCTGTTTGTTAACTGTTTGATTAAAATTGCCATTAGAGGCTAAATGACAAAAAAGGACTAATTATAAATATATTATTTTAATTTTATTAAAAATTAACCATTTATTTTGTTCCTATTATTTTTTTATAATTGTATTCAATTTATGTAATAAAATATACTTTATTTAAAAAAAATTATAATTAGTTAAATTTTAATAAACATCAATAAAATCTTTCACTAATATTTTGCAAAATAATTATTAAAACTAATATTCCATTTACTTAATTAAAAAGTATAAATATTTATTACAGATGATCTCTATATGTCATTAAACTACTTGCAATTTGATCGCGAATAATATTCATATACAATGATTCATTATCTCTGTATATGAGTATCAATTGGAATACCTTCAATATCAGGCAAGATATTGAAAGGCACATATTCAGGATTCCTATCAAATATTTGAAAAACTCTATCACCTCTTGCCTTCTTTCTGATATAGTTATGCAAAGCCATTGAAGCAACAACAATTTTCATTTGTACTTTAAAAGGGTAGGCAGGCATATTATCCAAAATATGCCATCTGTTCTTTCACACCCAAAATGTCCTTTCAATTACACTTTGCAATAAAAAAAGTGCACGATTAAAAATTTCTTCTTGTCATGATGGTGATTGACCACGTCTAAAATCTGACAAATGATATCTCGTATCTTTATAAGGTTTAAGATAACCCTTCATATTTGGATATCCAACGTCAACCAAATAATATTTTCCTATAATTTATCAACAATATTTTACAGTTAAAATAATATATATATAGTAAACAAATATTTTCTTAAAAATTTAGTTTTTTTATAAAATACCTTTAGGGGGTTTTGGAAATTTAATAATCGGATCTTTAATAGCTGCTAAGAAAATTATTGCATCATGCGCTGTTCCCTCACATCCTGCCCACACAAATGTAAACTGCATATCAAAACTACAAGTGACTATAATGTTTTGTGTCGGAATTCCCTTTCTCCCAATATATGGAATTTGATCTTCTGGAGCTATACATGCCCGCACATGTGTACCATCAATTGCACCAATAAAGTCCTATAGAGAGTGCATAAAATAATAAGATACAAATTGTTTTAAGATATTTAAAAAAGACTGAAATAAAAACACATTACCTTAAAATGAGGCATATATCTTCTATCATTTAAAATCTCTGGTGGTGTTTCACTGAACTCAGGGTCTATAGGCTTTATTATATCCATTGACATCAGACAGACAACATGTAATACTTGCCTAAAAACTTGACTAATTGTTTCACCAGAGTGTTGAAATCTTTCTAGTGTATGCCTATTTGGTGTATTAAGGACAAGAGTGTATAGAAATATTACAACTTTTTCAATCACAGACATCTTTTTTGATGATTTCAACCCATATTTACTTTCAAAGTCAGAAACATAATTGGATCATTATATATTTATCCATTCTAAATATATTAATACAGGGATCTAGATGGTCTTGTAATACTTCCAACAACCATTTTAAACCTGATTGGTAAGAAACCATACAAGTCTCTTTATATATATATATATATATATTTATAAAAATATTAAGTGATAGCACTAGTTGCCAAGTTTCATCATCATCATCAAGAGCATGCAATGTTTCCTCCTCTTCATCATTATTATAAGTTTGTATATCAATATCCAAATCTAGAAAGAACAACATAAGTATATTATTATTAATTTGCAAGCTAAATTAATATAATTAAAACAACATGTATATTAAAAATTAATATACTGTAATATAAAATTTTAAAATAGTTAAATAATTTTTAATTATATATATATTAATAATATTAAAAATTGAATATTTTAAAAATATTAATTTGAACTGGCCAATGACAGCTCCAAACGAGCCTGGAAGAAAACTTTGTAAGGAATGTAAAGTTTTGAGCTTATAAAAATCTCAAAAATGTTAATTTTTTTTTAATTCATCGGGTGTTTGATTGGTTTTATTTTTAAAAGGTTAAAATTATTTTTTTGAATAAAATCATCACTTTACATATTATTGATAAAAAGAGTTTAGAAAAAATTAATTTGTTATTTTAATATTTTTATGAGTAAAATTTATTAAATTTAATTTAAATTATTTTTTAATACCTTTTAATTAGTGTATTTTAAAAAATAATTATTTTAATAATAATTTCAACAATAACATTAAATAGACTTTAAATTTATAGGCGAAAGAAGTTTATATTATATTAAATTATTTTATTTTACTTTAAAAATTATTTTTACACCTTTTTTAAACATATTGTTAGAAGAAAAAATGGTGATTCAAGTACAGAATTACATGAAGAGTTTATATGATATTGCTGTTAAAATTATTGTTAGGAAAAATAAAATTTTAAATATGTTAGAGGATATTAAAAATTAATTTAAAATTAATTTTAATATATTTTAAGTATAAAAATTTTTAAATAATAAAATAGTCTAAAATAATACTTTTTTCTAAAAAGTATTTTTTCTGACTCAAAATCTCAATGCTAAAATGTTGATTGTAATTTTCAAAATAGATTTAATTTTAATTAATTTAAAATAAAAATCAAATAGAATTAATTAAAATTGATGTAACACCCCAAAATTTTAAATTTTATTATTTTATGAGCATTTTTGGTATTTTAATTTTATTTAAATTTTTGAAAATTTTTTTGAGATTTTTCGGATTTTAAAATCGGGTTCGATTTTCCGAAAATATAAACTTTGATGATTTTTAAAAATTAATTTAAAGACCACGTGGCAAAACTAAAAATATATTTGGAATCTACAAATTTTTCTGAGTTTTCTGAAATTTTTTTCGGAATTTTTGGACCTCGTTTTCGGTCCCGAGGCATAGTAAAAATTTAAAATTTTGTATCCTGAATCGAACCGGCCGAATCGAACCTGATCGGATCGGACCGGTCGAATCGGACCGGCCTTTTTCTTTTTCTTCTTCCCTTCCCCGCGCGCGTCGACCTCTCTCCCTTCTCTCTCTCTTTTCTCTCTCCTCCCTCCTCCCCTTGCCGCGCCGCCGCCTCCCCTGCCTTCCCACCTCGCCGGCGCCTCACCTCGGGCCTTCCCCACGGCGGCCGCGCACTGGGCAGCCGAAACGGCCTCTGAAGGGACGCGCAGCGCGCGCGCGACGCTTGGACTTCCCGGCCAAAATCCGGCCGATCCGGCCACCAATTGGACCGGGTCTTGTGTCTAAAATCATCTACTCAGCGAGAGCTTTCCATAGACACAAAGAACGCCGAAATCCATTGAGCAGTTTGTCCAATTTTTATCTGGGAAGTTTTAGCCCATTTTGACTTTCGGGCTAGATTTCTCGCAAACCGTGAATCCCACGAGAAAACCGAGAGTACCAGAGCGCTCCATTCGTCGAGAGCTTCGCGGAGACATAAATTTCAAATTTTTCGGACACCATTTTTCGGTGGGTCCCACGGAACTTCGCAGTGTTTTTCCGAGCATTAAATGAGCTTAGAAAATTCTAAAAAAATTTATGTACTAACCCCCGTGTTGTGGACTTCGTGTAGGTATCCTCAATTCGCGGAAATTCGACAGTTGTCCGGTGCGTGAATTTGCGGCGAACACTTCTGGAAAAGTCTCCAATTGGATCGAGATTTTGGCTATCCCCATTGTCGACGTTAAGCGCGTTCCGAGAAGTCGGAATCGGCAAAGGTAAACCGAACCTTGCTTTTTAATTTTCTAGTGCTTAAATAGGATTAAAAATCCATAAAATATTCGTGGTAGCTTAGAAAATTATGATTCTTTTTACAATAGCCTAGTAATATTGCTAAGGACATGGGCAAATTTTTAGAATTTTTAGAGCTTGTTTGGGTAGTTTTTGCAAGAATGATCAATTATAAGGACTAAATTGAAATTTTACATATTGTGATGGATGACTGATTTGATGGGCCCAGGAGGGGCTGTGTGATGTGATTGAATGGTGGATATATGAGTTGCGAATATAGAAGTGTGTTTTGAGCCCTTTTGCAGGTTGGGTAGGTCCTAGATATAGGGGAGACTCTGCCGGATTTTCGGCACGACTTAGGACGCATTTGGTCTTTTTCTTTGTTTGTATGGAGTCAAATTTATTAAATGATTGTAATAAAATTATCAGGTGAGCCGGGACAACCTTCTTCCTCCGCCCAGCCACCTCAGTGACCACCGTCAAGTCTGTGAGTAAAATATTAATTTTAATTGTAATTTCGATATTATTATATGTTCAAGCATGCCCATGCATCACTTATATGCATATATTTATATAGTTAAACTCTAGGCACGCTTTATGTTGCATTCACAACTGTTAACGTGCCATGGATGTTGTTGTGGTAATTTGGAGCAGTGTGCGTGCGTTGGTGTGTGTGTGATGTGGTGTGGACTATGGACAGGAAAGGTAGTCACGGCTTGAGTTCTTCGTTGGAACCCGATCCTTTGGGGGGTAGTCACGGCTTGAGTTCTTCGCTGGGACCCCCGATTTGGTTTATTAAGCGAAAGTCCGACTTGAGTTCTTCGCTGGCACCAGGTTGGATTTAAGAGAGCTGTATAGGGGATCAGCTCCCATATATTATGATTGATACTACTCGGTGTGTGAGTGCTCCAAATTACCTTTTTGATGTTATGATGTGAAAATGTTGTTGATGTTGCATTTCACTCTACAGGGTGCATTAGTTTTAGATAGTTATAGAGATTATGGTTAAAATTGATATTTTACTCTCTGAGTAACGCTCACTCTGCTCAATATTTTTCAACTACAGGAGGATAATTTTTTTTTAAGGTTAACCTGCTTTTCTCCCTCGCAGGTCGTTTATCAATATTTGTGTAATTCTATGAATTTCTAGAATTTCCGCATGTGTTAGAAACCTTCATTTAAATTGGACTTGTAATATAAGTTCTTATTATGGACCTGTAAAATTATTATATGCATGTTTGATGGACAGGATGAGGGAGCTAAGCTCCCATTTATCTTTTTGATGATATGAGTATGTGGAGGGTGAGCTGAGCTCCCCAATGGGTTGTTTATTATGTTTACAGGTCGGGTGAATAAAAAACTCCCCGTTGAAAGGTCCACTTTATGGCCGGGTTCTGTTCGGTTGGTTTCTTGAAATTGGGCCCAAATGGGCCTTAGAATTGGGTTAATGAATAGTTAGGCTTACTACGGGCCTCGGGGGCTTTAGGCTGGCCCAGGTCCTAGTGCCGGTTCGGCCCATAGGTTGAGTCGTGACAAATGTGGTATCAGAGCTTAGGCTCTAGATTCTTAGGGATTGATTATCTAAAGTGTTGGGAAGAGTCTAATAGGAGTCACATGTGGAAAAATATGGTCCACATTCGTCTTGCATTATCATTTTTGCTTCTAGTTTCTGCTCCATATATTGTGTATAAATATGAGTCTATAGAGCTGTGTGATGTGCAGTTTTGAATTTTGTGGGCTAATGTCTGAATTTCGTGAAAATACGTAGAAGCGGAGAGCCGCCACCGCACTGTAACCAGCAGTTGCTCGACGAGGTGTCAAGACAGATGAGGCGCCGCCCGAGGAGGCGAGGTAGGAGGCCTAGAGCTGCTCAAGTAGAAGAGCAGCTGCCACCAGTACAGGATCAGTCTTTTATGGCACAGGTCCCATGGACCCCATGGCGCTCTCTAATAGCCGTCCGCAGAGAACCATCGATCTAATGGCGCAGTATATGGTCCACCCCCCACAGCAGCAGCAGTCCACCGCACCAAGAGGAGAACCTTACAAACAGATAATAAATTTCAAGAAATTGGTGCCTGGTACTTACGATGTGTCTGATGATGCATATCGGTTCTTGGATTCCTGCAGATAGGCAGAGACAGAGCTGCAGTTGACTGACAGAAGACTTATAGAGTGTATGCAGCATGTCATGGGGCCTATGCCTAGACAATGGATGAATGACTACGTGTTACCTCGGATGGAGGGTTTGTCGTGGGCTCGGTTGTGGAAGCTTTATCAATCGGTTTGTGCGAAGCTTGAGAGAGATCAGCGATGAGCCTTTGAGGCCTTAAGACGAATGGCAGTCTGCAGATGAATATGCTCTGAATTTCTAGAATTGAGCAGATATGCCCTACAAAGAGAGCTACGAAACTATGAAGGTGAAGAGATTCCTAAAGGGGCTTGACAGGAGGTATGCGAACCTGGCCATGATGTCTGATCAGTCTTTTGATGTGGTGGTTGATCGAGCCAGACAGATTGAGATTAGCTATGCTGTGGATGACAGCGGAAGAGCAAAGAAAAACAGAGCAGAGGGTTCTACAGGTGTTCCCCAAATGAGTACTCCGGATAGTGGTGGCCAGGGTAATTACAGAGGAAAGAGTAGGAACAAGAAGAGTGGTTTTAGACACAAACCTCGAGGATTCAGACCAGGGTACGGATCCAGCAATGGTCACAGTTCAAGGTACAGTAGTTCTGGGTCTGGTTCAGGATCCTCCTTAGCACCTTGTGCACAGTGTGGAAGAGGACATTCAGGACCTTGTTTGATGGGATCAGGAGTATGCTTCAGGTGTGGCCAACCAGGTCACTTTGCTAGGGAATGCCCCGTGTTCAGCGACCCACAGATGGGGTCACAAGGTTCTGTTGCGAATGTTCCTCGACAGTTGTATCCTGGTGCTTCTAGCATGGCAGGCAGTCAGTTTAGTGGCTAACAGGGCCGAGGACAAGGGGGACGTGGATTTGGAGGCGGTCAGCGGTAGAAGTCGATGTCGAGTTACGCCACTCGGGGTAGAGAGTCAAGCTCGGGTTTTCACCCTGACCCACCAGGATGCTCAGGCTTCCAATGCAGTTGTGGCAGGTATTCTTCTGGTCTATTCCTATGAGACTCGTGTTTTATTAGATCCGGGTGCTACGCACTCATTTGTCTCCCCTGTGTTTGCCATGAGGTTGGGTAGAAACCCTACAACCTTAGAATGTCCTTTGTCGGTAGCTACCCCACTTAGTGACAACATAGATGTAGATTTGGTTTTTCTGGGTAGTCCAGTGGTAGTGGATGGAAAGATTCTCCCAGCAGACTTGGTTCCTCTACCAGTGATTGATTTCGATGTAATCTTGGGGATGGATTGGTTGGCAACTCATTATGCCACCTTAGACTGCAGGAACAAAAAGGTGTATTTCCACATACCTGGTGTGGAAGAGTTTAGCTTTGATGGTGACAGGAGCGTGGCTCCATATAACTTGGTGTCAGCAATTAGCGCTAGAAAAATGTTGAGGCATGGATGCCAAGGGTATTTGGCATTGGTGAGAGATACATCTGTAGAAGGTGCCAACATGGAAAATGTTCCTGTTGTCAGAGAATTCATGGATGTCTTCCCTGAAGAGCTTCCAGGGTTGCCACCAGAAAGGGGAATAGAGTTCTGCATTGATGTTGTTCCGGGTACAAACCCCATATCAATGCCACCTTACAAGATGGCCCCAGCAGAATTAAAAGAGTTAAAGGAGCAACTACAGGAGCTGTTGGACAAAGGTTTCATACGTTCGAGCACTTCACCCTGGGGTGCTCCTGTTCTATTTGTGAGAAAGAAGGATGGGTCATTGAGGTTGTGCATTGACTATAGACAACTGAACAAGGTGACTGTGAAGAACAAGTATCCACTTCCTCGGATCGACGATCTGTTTGATCAGCTCCAAGGGGCTAGATTCTTTTCCAAGATAGACCTGCGATCAGGCTACCATCAGTTGAGAATCAGGAATGAGGACGTGTCCAAAACGGCATTTAGGACAAGATATGGTCATATGAGTTCTTGGTGATGTCTTTTGGACTCACTAATGCACCAGCAGCCTTCATGGACTTGATGAACAGGGTGTTCAAGTCATTTTTGGACCGTTTTGTCATCGTATTTATAGATGACATTTTGGTATACTCTCAGACCGAGGAAGAACACGTGTGGCACTTGAGGATGGTGTTGCAGACTTTGAGGGAGCACCAGCTATATGTCAAATTTTCAAAATGTGAATTTTGGCTAGAAATGTAACATCCTCTCGGTAGCAACTCCGTACATTCTACTGTTCCAGTGACCAGTGTCGGTCCGGACAGCTAGAACATCCGGAAAAATATTTAAACTAAAGTGAGGAACCATAATTAACTCAAATATTAATAAGAAAAATTTAGGAAAAATTTTAGAAATAAAATACAATCAAGTTAAATGAGCCGGTGCCCAAGCGATGGGTAACCCAGAGGGAAGTTGCGGTTCTCGCAACTAGGAGCCCTAGACCTGGGGAAAAATTCATAAAGTAATTTTTGAGACTCCAGAGAAGGGTCATTGAGGTTCCTATGGCATTAGAATGCCAAGAAAATATTTAGAAAAAATTTTCAATCGGTACAGACAATTTTGACCCGTTAAGCCAAACAGAGGGCATTTTGGTCATTTCGCCTTCAGAGGTGATTTTTGGCCGACTTGTCCAGTTAAGTAAATAATTATTATGATTCAAAATATGAATAAATATTGCTAAAAATTAAATTGAAAATAAGTAGAGAAGAAAAGAATAGAAAATGAGAAAAATGCCCATTTATGACATATGATGATGTCATTTACTTTCTCCCAACCAATCACCATTCAACAAGCTTTCTTAAATCACTTAAAAGAGACAAAGAAAGACCAAAAATTCTAGTCATCTTCTTCTTCTTCTTCCTCAAAACGTGACCCTCTCTTCTTCCTCCCTCCATGAAAATTTTCTTTAATTACCTCCATTTCCCATGAATTTTCACTATAAAACCCTAGACACCTTTCATTAAAACTTGTCCATACAACTTGGGGAAGTGTTTGGCAGCCTAGAAAAGCAAAGAAAGTGGAGTTGAAGCTTAGAAAATTCTGCCCTACAAGAGGTTAGTGCCTATTTATATATATACTTCTTTGATTCCATGCTAGAAACTTGAAATAAGTGAGAAATTGTAAATTAAATGAATAAAAGTTAAGTGTATGTATCCCTTGAATTTCGGCAGCCCTAAGGAAGGAATGATTTTGATTGTTTTGAGGGACTTAGAGTGGACTAGAGATGATGTTTAAGGTATATATATACATGGATAATGAATTAGTGTGCTAACTAGGGTATCTTGTGTGAATTGAAATGGGAAGCTAGGGTTTTGGGAGTGAAAATTTGACTTGGCTTATGAAATTGTTAAAAACATTTTAATGGTCAATTAGTGACCATTTGAGGTAAGTTGACCATAATTTGAAGTGCATTAAAATGTTACAAAGTGAAATGGTAGGCTGCCATGTGAGTGCAGCAGGGTGGCTAGAATTCCAACCCACTTGGACAGCCATAACTTTGGCTGTGTAAGTTCAATTGGTGTTTGGCCAATTGGACATGAAACTAGGCTTATAATGGCACATTTTTACTGAAGAAACCATGCCCAAAAAACCAAAGCAAGAGGACCAAAAGTTGGCCCCAATCCTGATACCCTGCAACAACATCTGCAGAAATGACCAAATGAACAGTAACTGTTCATTTGGCCATAACTCACTGTAGATATGGTCAATTGACCTGAAATTTTTACAGCAACAAGTTAAGACATAGACAAACAATTTTCATGAAGAAATCTACCCCAAATTATGGCCAGAACCTATTCAAAAATGCAATCACAGTCACTGTTCATGATACTATAGATTTGGTAATTCTGCAGTTTTGGCAATCCGGCCAGCTTTGGTTTTTGGACCATATCTGGAGCTACAAAACTCCAAATGGAGTGATTCAAAAAAGGAAATTCAACTAGACAAAATAAGGAACAACTTTCATGTTTACCATTTCCTCAAATTTCCACTACAACAGGGCCCAATGGAACAGTAAAGTTGGGTCACAAAAACTGAAAATTCTGCTCTTTAGGTTTTAGGTTTGGAAATGGATTTAGGAGTTAATTCCAACAAATTTTAAATGCAAAATGTGGTATGTTGGGAGTGTCAAAGCTAATATACCTATTTTCTATCCAAAAGTCAATATTTTTATTGACCAATGAGGTGAATAGTGACACCAAAACTTGAAATTCAAAATTTAAAATTAGAAATGCATATAGGGGACTTTAAATTGCAATTGGCAATTAATACTAGCAAATTTAAAACTCAAAATGTGGGCTCTTGGTGTAATTAGAATTAACATATTCCTTAAGTATGAAAAAGTCAACATTTTGGTTGACTAGTAAGGTGAATAGTAATCAAAATGATTAGCAAACTAAGATGAAGACCTAGAACCAATTCTAAGCTTAAATGCTTAGAATTGTATGACAAATGTGGACTATGTATCTTAGTCAAAATTGTTAAAAGGAAATTAAGACCATAAATTGAAATCCATGAAATAATCATGGATTACTCGAAACATGAAAAATAAGTCACCTAATTGATGTGAATAGATAGTTAGGGCTTATATGCCCATCACAAATGAAATTCATAAAATATTAGTAACTCAACTTGAAATATAAAAATTTGTAATTACATAGGTAGATTCTTGAATGTATAAATGAGAAAGGAAAAAATGTTTTGAATACAATGGTACATGTGAACCATTGTTTAGAATTGTGATCAATATGAATAACATAATGAATGAATAAATGAACCATATTAATGTATGAATGAGACATTAGTTCTCATTATTGTAGAGAGGAGAAGTATTTTGAGTACAATGGTATAAAAGGATAATTGATGTGAAATGTGATCATATAAATGATCAAATGAATGTATGAATTATAATTGAAATTTATCATGAAATAATGAAGTCATAAAACACAATATATTAATATTTAATGATATTATGTGCCCTTGTATTGCCTAGACACGTGTGTCAGATTGGATAGATTGGCATGCCAATAGGGTATTGTTTTAGCAGTACTGCGAAAGGCTTTATGCCCGTATTTAAGGCTTTATGCCCGTATTCATGGCTTTATGCCAACATTCATGGCTTTTATGCCCGATTATGTGTTATCATGGCTTTGTAGCCATACTGACTGCATACGTGGTTGACGTTCTGCGACCATGGTATGACGGCCCAAGGCACCGCGGTGTCCTGTGCCAACGACCTGTTATCCAGTTTAGTCAGCCTGTCATAGGTTACTTGGGTAGTGTAATTTATTGAAACAAATTAAGACTATTAGTAATTAAAAATATTGGAAATCAAATAAATGAGTTAATAAGACTTCAAAAGAATTAGTTAGAATTATGCAATGATCCAAACCACATAAAAATTGTTAAGTAAAATGATAAAAGAGTTGCAAAAATAGGTATAACTTAACTAAATATTTTAAATGTACCTTCTATTGCCATATGAACATAAACTGAGTATTTTTATTAGTTCTGTACATTGTACATTATTACTGTGAATTTCGGAATTAAACGCTTCCAAAGCGAAACAAATGAGAATAAAATATAATAAATATTAGACACATTGTATTAAATTAAATTGATTCTGAAATATTCAAATTATGCTTCTTTCTTCCTTTATTTGTATATTTTATTTTCTTGTTATATTATTGCACCACTAAGCAGCAATGCTTAGCGCGATGGATTTGTTTCCTCGCGCAGGTACTTTGACTAAGATTTTTGGAGTCCAGATCTGCAGAAGTGTCTGAAGTATTCAAGGTTGTCACCTCCTCAGCAATGCATGTAGATAGGGCCCATATAGATCATATTTTGTATTTTGTATAAAATGTTAGATATTGTATTATGATGATGTAAATTATGAAATTTTGTAATTATTTTGTAAATTATGTAAATTAAGGAAATTTGAAAATTTTGCTTATGTAATTTGAGAATGTTTACATATGAATTGAGTATGAATGGAAATGATTATGAAATTGAAATGTATGGATGAGATTTGAAATATGAGATAATTATGATTAGCATGGATAAGATTTTATTTTAGAAATATTGTTGAATTGAATTTCAAACAGGTAAATAGTAAAATACGTCAACTGGTAATAAAATAGGGGAAACTCCGCTGGTTTCTTCGTCGAAAAATAATTAATATTAAAATATAACGAGATCAAAATAAGTAAGGAATAAAGTAAGATAAGATAGGGTGCTCCGGCACCGAATGTAGCACGCCTTGCTCGGCTACACTGTAGTCGGGTGAGGGGTGTTACAAAAAAGCATCTCATTCTTGGGACACGTGGTTTTTAGTGAAGGTATTCAAGTGGATCCCAAGAAAATTGAAGTCATGAATCGATAGGCTTAGGCCTACAACAACAGCGAGGTGCGAAGTTTTAGGTCTAGGCGCTACTATAGGCGTTTTGTACAGGATTTTTCCAGGATAGCAGCTCCCTTAACTAAGTTAACTCGGAAGAATATTCCATTCATTTAGACAGATGACTGTGAGAAGAGCTTCCAGAAGCTTAAGGAGTGTCTAACCACCGCCCCTGTGTTGACACTACCTATAAGTGGTGAAGGATACACCGTGTATTGTGACGCCTCCAGAGTTGGCCTAGGGTGTGTTTTGATGCAGAATGGAAAAGTAATGGCTTATGCTTCAAGGCAGTTGAAGAGGCATGAGCAGAACTACCCCACCCATGACTTGGAAATGGCGGCTGTAATCTTTGCACTAAAAATCTGGAGGCACTACCTGTATGGTGAAGTGTGCGAGATATACACTGACCACAAGTGTTTGAAGTACATCTTCCAACAAAGAGATTTAAACTTGAGACAGAGGAGATGGATGGAGCTTCTGAAAGACTATGATTGCACCATCCAGTACCACCCTGGGAAGGCCAATGTAGTAGCAGATGCTTTGAGCAGAAAATCTTCTAGTAGTTTGGCGCACATTTCAGCAGAGAAGAGACCATTGATTCAGGAGGTACATGAGTTGATGGATCAAGGTTTAATCCTAGATCTTTCAGATGAAGGGGTATTGTTGGCTCATTTTTCAGTGAGGCCAGACTTGAGGGACAGAGTTAGAGTTTCCCAGCACAGAGACCAACAATTGATGAAGATCATAGAAAAAGTACAGCAAGGTGAAGGTGGTGAGTTTGGATTTGCCAATGATGGCGCCCTAGTGCAGGGTTCTAGGATATGTGTGCCCGATGTGGACAACCTCAGGAATGAAATCATGCGAGAGGCACATTATACACTGTACAATGTCCACCCAGGCTCCACCAAGATGTACCATTATGTGAAAGATAGTTATTGGTGGAATGGCATGAAGAGAGACATAGCAGACTTTGTGTCCAAGTGCTTGACTTGTCAGAAGGTGAAGTTTGAACACCAGAGACCGTCGGGGAAGCTGTAAGAGCTCCCTATCCCAGAATGGAAGTGGGAAATGATTACCATGGATTTTGTGACTGGGTTGCCTCGTACCACGCGAGGATATGACTCGATATGGGTAATTGTAGATCGTCTAACCAAATCAGCTCACTTCTTGCCTATAAAGACTACATACTTTGTGGCACAGTATGCCCGGCTCAACATTCGAGAAATAGTCAGATTGCATGGAGTTCCGACTTCCATAATATCTGACAGAGGGCCCCAGTTCACTTCTCGATTTTGGAGAAAGTTACAGGAGGCACTTGGCACACAATTGAACTTCAGTATGGCTTTCCACCCTCAAACAGATGGACAGTCTGAAAGGACAATCCAAACACTGGAAGACATGCTTCGCATGAGTGTTTTGGATTTTGGAGGTCAATGGGATGAGCAGCTAGCTTTGGTGGAGTTTGCCTACAACAACACTTATCATTCCAGCATAGGGATGGCACCCTATGAGGCACTATATGGAAGAAAGTGTAGGTCTCCTCTGTGTTGGACAGAAATGGGGGAAGCGAAGGTGCATGATGTAGACCTAGTGCAGTAGGCGACTATGTATTCCTGAAGGTTTCTCCAATGAAGGGAGTCATGAGATTTGGGAAGAAGGGCAAGTTGGCACCTCGGTATATCGGACCTTTTGAGGTTACTGATAGAGTTAGAGCAGTTGCCTACCGGTTGGAGCTACCACCCAACCTTTCTCACGTTCATCCCGTGTTTCACGTCTCCATGCTCAGGAAATACATTCCAGATCCTTCTCATGTGCTACAGCCGGATGTAATAGAGCTAAAAGAGAACTTGACGTTTGAGGAGCAACCTGTAGCCATAGTGGACTACTAAGTGAGACAGCTGAGATCAAAACAATCCCTATGGTTAAGGTTTTGTGGAGGAGTCAGTCAGTGGAAGAGTGCACCTGGGAGTCAAAACGGGACATGCGTAGCAAGTACCCTTATCTGTTCAATGTGTAATCCTGTACTTTATTCTGCCTTGTGTAAAATTCGAGGACGAATTTTTTGTAAGGGGGGAAGAATGTAACACCCCAAAATTTTAAATTTTATTATTTTATGAGCATTTTTGGTATTTTAATTTTATTTAAATTTTTGAAAATTTTTTTGAGATTTTTTGGATTTTAAAATCGGGTTCAATTTTCCGAAAATATAAACTTTGATAATTTTTAAAAATTAATTTAAAGACCACGTGGCAAAACTAAAAATATATTTGGAATCTACAAATTTTTCTGAGTTTTCTGGAATTTTTTTCGTAATTTTTAGATCTCGTTTTCGGTCCCGAGGCAGAGTAAAAATTTAAAATTTTGTATCCTGAATCGAACCGGTCGAATCAAACCGAACCGGATCGGACCGATCGAATCGGACCAGCCTTTTTCTTTTTCTTCTTCCCTTCCCCGCGCGCGTCGACCTCTCTCCCTTCTCTCTCTTTTTTCTCTCTCCTCCCTCCTCCCTCCTCCCCTTGCCGCGCCGCCGCCTCCCCTGCCTTCCCACCTCGCCGGCGCCTCACCTCGGTCCTCCCCCATGGCCGGCCGCCACTTGGAACGCCGGAACGGCTTTGAAGGGCAGCGTGACGCTTGGACTTCCCACCAAAAATCCGATCCGGCCACCAATTGGACCGGTCTTGTATCTAAAATCATCTACTCGTGAGCTTTCCATAGACACCAAGAACGCAGAAATCAATCAAGCGGTTTGTCAATTTTTGTCAGAAGTTTTAGCCCATTTTGACTTTCGGGCTAGATTTCTATAACCGTGAATCCACGAAACCGAGTACCAGAGCGCTCCATTCGTCGAGAGCTTCGCGGCGACATAAATTTCGAATTTTTTCGACACCATTTTTCGGTGGGTCCCACGGAACTTCGCAATATTTTTCCTAGCATTAAATGAGCTTAGAATTCTGAAAAATTTATGTACTAACCCCCGTGTTGTGGGCTTCGTGTAGGTATCCTTAATTCGCGGAAATTCGGCGGTTAATAAGATGCGTGAATTCCGGCGAACGGACAGTTCTGGAAAAGTCTCGGTGGATCGAGATTTTGGCTATCCCCATTGTCGACGTTAAGCGCGTTCGAAGTCGGAATCGGCAAAGGTAAACCGAACCTTGCTTTTTCGTAATTTTCTAGTGCTTAAATAGGATTAAAAATCCATAAAATATTCGTGGTAGCTTAGAAAATTATGATTCTTTTTGCAATAGCCTAGTAATATTGCTAAGGACCGCGGGGCAAATTTTTAGAATTTTTAGAGCTTGTTTGGGTAGTTTTTGCAAGAATGATCAATTATAAGGTCTAATTTGAAATTTTACGTTTGGTGATGGATGACTGATTTGATGGGCGCTGGTGGTGATTTGTGATGTGATTGATTGGTGGATATATGAGTTGCGAATATAGAAGTGTGTTTTGAGCCCTTTGCAGGTTGGGTAGGTCCTATGTATAGGAGACTCTGGGATTTTATTACGACTTAGGGCGATTTGGTCTTTTCTTTATTTGTATGGAGTCAAATTTATTAAATGATTGTAATAAAATTGTCGGTGAGCCGACAACCTTCTTCCTCCGCCCGCCTCGGTGACCATAAGTCTGTGAGTAAAATATTAATTTTAATTGTAATTTCGATATTATTATATGTTCAAGCATGCCTATGCATCACTTATATGCATATATTTATATAGTTAAACTCTAGGCACGCTTTATGTTGCATTCACAACTGTTAACGTGCCATAGATGTTGTTGTGGTAATTTGGAGCAGTGTGCGTGCGTTAGTGTGCGTGTGATGTGGTGTGGACTATGGACAGGACGGGTAGTCACGGCTTGAGTTCTTCGCTGGGACTCGATCCTTCGGGGGGGTAGTCATGGCTTGAGTTCTTCGCTGGGACTCCCGATTTGGTTTATTAAGCGAAAGTCCGGCTTGAGTTCTTCGCTGGCACCAGGTTGGATTTAAGAGAGCTGTATAGGGGATCAGCTCCCATATATTATGATTGATACTACTGGGTGTGTGAGTGCTCCAAATTACCTTTTTGATGTTATGATGTGAAAATATTGTTGATGTTGCATTTCACTCTACAGGGTGCATTAGTTTTAGATAGTTATAGAGATTATGGTTAAAATTGATATTTTACTCTCTGAGTCAACGCTCACTCTGTTCAATATTTTTTTAGCTACAGGAGGATAATTTTTAAGGTTAACCTGCTTTTCTTCCTCGCAGGTCGTTTATCAATATTTGTGTAATTCTATGAATTTCTAGAATTTCCGCATGTGTTAGAAACCTTCATTTAAATTGGGCTTGTAATATAAGTTCTTATTGTGGACCTGTAAAATTATTATATGTATGTTTGATGGACAGGATGAGGGAGCTGAGCTCCCATTTATCTTTTTGATGATATGAGTATGTGGAGGGTGAGCTAAGCTCCCCAATGGGTTGTTTATTATGTTTACAGGTCGGGTGAGTCAAAAACTCCCCGTTGAAAGGTCCACTTTATGGCCGGGCTCTGTCCGGTTGGTTTCTTGAAATTGGGCCTAAATGGGCCTTAGAATTAGGTTAATGAATAGTTAGGCTTACTACGAGCCTCGGGGGCTTTAGGCTAGCCCAGGTCCTAGTGCCGATCCGTCCCATAGGTTGGGTCGTGACAATTGAAATTAAAATTAATTCTAAATTAATAAAATTAAATTATCTAAATTTATATTAAATCATATTACAAAATTGAAATTGATTGATTTAATTTTTAATTAAATTAATTTTTTTTAATATGATTAATTTTTTTATTTAAATTTAATTTATTATAAATTTAAGATATAATATATATGATTAGATTCACCTATTTAAAATATAAATTCATATATTTATATTTTAAATTTATAATAAATTTTATATTGATAAAAATTTTTCTATTATGATTTATTGATGTAAAATAAATATGAAAATTATTAAAATATTATTATTATTATTATTATTATTTTAAATATATAAATAATTATTATATAAAATAAAAATATAAAAATTAAAATTATCTCAAACCATCAATTTAATAATTTAAAAACTGTAATTCATTATTCTACAATTGAAAAATAAATAAGGGTATAACTAAATCATAAAATATGATACTATAATAAATCATTATCCAAACAGTAGCAAATAAAAAAGGACGCTCAACTGAACAAATGAAAAAAACAAATGAGTTGGAGAAGAAATGGCGGCGGCGGTGGTGGTGGTAAGTTTTTTATTCTATTTGGAACTGTTAACCTTGGTTGATATTCTTGTGGTCTAAGTTATAGAAAAGATGGAACAACAAGAACAATAGAGAGTGAGAAAGGTGTCTTGGTGGTGGCAGTTTCATGGCTGGAGACATGCCCAATTTCTTCCCCACACCTAAATTCCTCCCTTCTACTTGATTTACCAGATCCCAAAAGGTTATTTTGACGTTAAAATAAAAAAAGTGAAAAACAAAAAAAGGGTTGGAGAAGAAATGGAGGTGGTGGTGGTGGTGGTGGTAAGTGGTGTTATTCTAGTTGGAGCTATAAGCTTTTGTGGGTGTTCTTGTGGGCTGTCAAAGAAAAGCACAGAAAAGCAGAACAATTGAGAGAGAGGTGGTGGATAGTTTCATGGTTGGAGACATGCCCAATTTCTTCCCTACGCCAATTTCTTCTACTTGACTTAGCAGATCCCATGGGTTATTTCCTCTCTCCCTCTTTCTCTCTCTCTCTCTCTCTCTCTCTCTCTTTCTGTCTCTCTTTTTTCTACTTGACTTACCAGATCCCAAAGGTTATTTCCTCTCTCTCTCTCTCTCTCTCTCTCTCTCTCTCTCTCTCTCTTTTTCCTTATACCTATTTATCGTCCATCATCCAGTCACTTTCCTTCGCCTCTTTTGCTTAACCTGCTATCTCTCTTAATTATCGGTTTCTTTCTGATTCCTTTTTTTTTTATTCTTTTTTGCTTCCTTCTTGTACTTTGAAAACCTGTAATTCTACATCATATAATATGATACTATAATAAATCATCATCCAAACAATAGCAAACGCAAGGTTAATGAGGGGCAAATAGAAAGGACGTTAAAATGAAAAAATGAAAAAAAAAAAAGAGTAGGTGTCTTGGTGGTGGATAGTTTCATGGCTGGAGACATGCCCAATTTCTTCCCCACACCTAAATTCCTTCCTTCTAGTTGATTTATCAGATCCCAAAGGTTATTCTCTCTCTCTCTCTCTCTCTCTCTCTCTCTCTCTCTCTCTCTCTCTTTTCCTATCTTTCTGATTCCTTTTCTTTTTATTCTTTTTTGCTTGCTTCTTGCACTTTGTGTATCTGGGTGATGATTATTTTTGGCCATGGAATCTTTGTCCATGTGGTTTTGTGTTATTTTGCTGTTTTATGTATGCATGTGGGGTTGAGATCATGGTGATAGTGATACTATTTTGGGTTCTCTTCTTTTTCCAAAGGTCATTTCTTTTTCTTTGCCTTCTTAGCTTGTTCAGTTTGGATTTTTCGTTTCTTGGATATTTTTTTCTCCGCAAATGGTAATGGATTTAAAAAAAAAAAAAAAAAAGCATTTTTTGCCCCTTTGATTTTATTCTGCCAAGCCTGAGATGGTCTTTGTTGGATATGTATTGAATGGGTTATTAATGGCATGGTTACCCAATTCATCTTTAGGGTTTCTGTGATTGGACTTGGTTTATAATTTTTCGGTGTTAAGATTGAATGGGTGGTTCATATGAGCATTCATGTTAGGCTTTTAATTCGTTTTATGCTTGCCTATACATAGAAAGTCCCTTTAGCTATCTCATCTGCCTACTGAATATAATTAATGGTTGCTGTTATCATACGCGGTTTCTTTATATGCTTTCCTCCTGCTTGCCAATATTAGTGGCTGATCTAGATTCATTGCTTTTGTAGGTTTGTTGGAAGAAATACACGTGGCTTTACTAATGCTTTCTTGGCTGCTTCATTCTACCTCCACTATTTGAAGATTGCATGCGTGCCTGTTTTTATGAATGTATTAATTTTAGACCATGTTTTCCTTAGCTTGATGTGGAGTATCACTTATGAGTTATGGCTATGGCAAGCTCATTTCAGTGGCAGATTGTTTTCAGAATATAGTTTTCTAGCTCTGGTATTTTCTTTCTCATGCACTTGTTCTGAATAATATTCTTCTTTCAACTGGTATTTGTAGTAGAAGTCTAGGTCATTTTTTCCTCTTAGATGCCCATTTTCAATTGCTTACACCACACACACATGCACATGGGAGCTTTTCCAAACACAAGTTTTTGAAGGCAGTCCTACTGATGGGAGTTCAGCATTTTTGGCATGCTTTAAACTAGTATCAAAATTCAATTGAATTCAAATAAAGATTGTGTTTGAAATGAATGACTATTTGAATTCGTCATTCCTTTTTCCTATTAACTGCCCTATATGCATTTCTATTGAGAGGAAGTGAGAAATAGGGATGGATATAAAGATTAGGTTTTTGCTTTGATTAAACAATGAAGTGCATTTAACTCTTGTGAAATTCCTATTCAAAATCTATCAATTTTAATGATCAAAACCTTGGATTTTTAATAATTTCTTTTTGCAAGGTTTCAAACATGACAACTATGAACAAATGAATGCCACAAAAATTTTATGGGATTCAGTTTTTCCAAATTAGGGGCATCATCATTCACTATAGTATGGGGGTTTAATCAAATTACTGGGCATTTGAGATTGTATTTCTATGCATCAATGAGAATGAGATGCTTCATTTAGCTGTTTCATCATGGAAAATTATTGTATTGAGTGTGTTTTAGTCTCATCTTTGAGCCATTTCCTTTATCATTTGATTATGAATTTTGTAGTTTCATTTTTTTTTTAATTTTAATTTAGGCAGCCCTGGCTCATTGTTTCTTGTTTTGCCATAGACAGTTATTCAGTAATCTCTCTGTGCTTTTAAAAGGATTTTCATCAAATTCGTAAGGTATAGATAAACTAGATGGCTATACGAATTCAGAACTTGCCCAAGAAAAAGTTTGGTGAAGCCCAGTTTACTTTTAGTTGCCCAGCATGGTGGCATTCGAATGGACAGCAAATTCCAGAGTCTTTATCAAAGAATGTAAGCTTTAAAGTGGACTCTCCACCCCAACTTTATCACAAAGAAAAGCATTTACGTCTTCAAGTCCTGGACCAAGAGTCATCTTCAACTCAATCAGTTGGTCAATCTCGCAATGAAGTGGGCGCTGTTGGGGGAGCCAGTTCACCAGATCAATGCATTTCGTCTAAATCTGGTATATACGTTTAGTTGGACAAATTTGTTTGCATTATATTCTTTATTTTTTTCCTCTCCTTACCTGTAAAGCATAGACTACTACAAATTGCAAAATGAGATGCAAGGAAAAGAAAAGGACGTGAAAGGGGAAAAAGGATAATGGGGACTTTTGTTTCTTTTTTCCTTCCCTCATGAAACAAAATTTATGTAGTTCCTGTTAAATGTGAACTCTATGATTCATTCCTGACATATGTTTGAAGCTCAATAATTTAGTTTCTATTCTATAGAGATCTTTCTCTTTGCATTGAGAACTTTAAAATTAGTTCGGTTTTTTTATATTCTCTTTAGAAGGACATATCTCCTTTTTGTTATTCTTATGAATTTGCTTACTTTCTCCCACTTTATTCCTGAAAATATCTTATGTTAAAAAGTCATTTTCTCGTCTTTTTTTTTTGGATTCTGACTGCTGGTTGCTGTGATCGGTTAATGCATTCACTAAATCAAGACCCTAATTTTGATCATTTATCTCTTTTATAAATTAAGACTGTTAAGGGGAATCTATACTAGTTCAATAGTTCTCATGTTGAAAGTTGCATCTTTGAACATCTTTTCTCTTATGTTCATAGTTGCATTTGTCATTTTCTTGATTTTCTATGCTTTATGATTGTAGCTGATCTGGTTAGTGGTTACCTTACCTGAATATTGGAAATCAATATCAA
Organism: Hevea brasiliensis; assembly: GCF_030052815.1. Lineage (NCBI taxonomy): Eukaryota > Viridiplantae > Streptophyta > Magnoliopsida > Malpighiales > Euphorbiaceae > Hevea > Hevea brasiliensis. The sequence goes on along the minus strand of NW_026614826.1, from coordinate 8,567 downwards.
ATTAATTAGTTATTGTTCCATGTACTCAGGTGAAGATGAAGGTTGTGGGAAGGGTGCCGAAGGCAGAATGAAGCCAGTTTTCTTGTTTAGTAGTCCAGAAATTGCACTTAATTTTTCACAAACTGAAAATAGTCACTCGGTGGTAAGTGAAATCTTTTTTTTTTTTTTTGTTTAAAGGTTTTAAGATATTCAGCTTGTAAATTCATGTTTTTTTTTTTCAATTTCAGGCTTGTGCTCCCTCTCCCTATGCTGATAATTACTTTGGTGGACTATTTACCCTATATGGACTGCAGACTGTTGTAAGTTTTTGTTGATTACATCTTGTTTGTTTGCTGCCATCTGCAGGCACATTTGTGCCATGCAGTTGTTTTTATGTAGGAAAGATTGTGTACCCATTGGAGCATGTGATTTCTACAAGATGTTCATATGTTGCAAATAATAGGTATTATTTGTTGAAGGAATTTTTCTACTTGATTATGGTATGTTAATTGTTTTGCAATTTACTGTGTTAATGCCAGTTTTCATTCCTAATTCATGACTCTGATGGGCAAGATGCATTTTAATCCTTTTAAAGAGATGATTTGAGCCTAATTTACTCTTGTTTATGTTCTTTCCTTTTTTATGGTAAGCATATTGTTGTCACAAAATAGTACAAGGGGGGGGGGTGAATTGGACTTTAACAATTTTTGACCTTGCTTGTATCATAATGAAAAATTGTGGCTTTGTTCAACTAGGTGTTTCTCTATGTAAAATAAAAGTAATATGTGCTTCAACAATGTGTTCCTAAGTTTCAATTCAAGCCTCAATCAATTTATATGGCAATATCTAACAAAACATTTATTATACAATATACAACTAATTTCTCAAGTCACTCAAAATGTCAACAAATTTATCAACTCAATCTATTTAACCAACATTCAATATTATGTATATGAGGGAAAATTTAAAATTGCACAAAAGTAAGGAATTAAGGGTTAGAGAAATCAAACACAAGGCTTTTTATAGTGGTTGAAGCTTAACTAGCCTACATCCACTCTCTCAAAGAACCCTCTTTGAGTCTTCTCTTCACTATTTGCTCTTTTGAAGGCAAGAGACCAAAAGCCTTTTACAATTTCTCAACACCAAGCTTTTACACCAAGGTAGCTTGAAACTTTCACAAGTGCTATCACAAGTACTTTCTCTCTCAAGCTTCAATAGGTGCTTGTACAACCTCTCTTGAATGCAATTCAATATTTCAACACTCACTCTTACTCAATACAAATCAAACTATAAAGAAGAGATGAGTTGATTTGCCAATGGTAGCTCAAAATCTTTAAAGCTCTTGAATGAAAGCAATAAATGAAAAATCAATGCTGGAGTTCAAATGTTAGCTTTCATCAAATTGAAATGAAGTAAGGAAGGTGTATTTATAGTCCCAAATCATTTTAAACCGTTTGAAACCCTTTTGGAACATTATACACACTGCCCAAGACAAAATAGCCGTTATTTTGTCCTTTTCTTGAGTTGAGCAGCTTTAATAAATTAGCAAACTAATGAAATTTTAGTAGCGATCAAGAACTGGTTAGTAAACTAATGTTTTTAGCAAACACATTAACAATAGAAAATTTTAGCAAACCGTTAGGAAACTAAGTCAATTTGCATGTCTCAACTTGCAATGCAAAATGATTTAGACCTTTAAAAAATGTTTCAATAGTTGTGTTCAAGGTCATGATGAGAAAGAGTAATCAGAAAATAAATTTTCATTTTTGAGCTCCATATGACTAAATTCTCATCCATTCTTTTTCACACAAGACCTAAGACTCTAACACTATGCTTTTCATACCTTTGCTTTGAGTCTTGATTTCCATAGCCTTTTTCTCATTTTGGATTTGTCTTGAAATATCTTTGAGTATCCTTTTTCCTTAGATACAACTTCAAAGGTTCTTTATGCATAAGGCAAAGAATCTACACATCACTTTAAGGTTAGGTTAGATAGATTCTCTTTGAGTTTTGTTATCATCAAAATCAATGCTCATTTTGAGCTACACGGGGTCAACAATCTCCCCCTTTTTGATGATGACAAAACTCAACTGAATCAACAGTCAAAAATAAAAGTGTGTGAGAATTTATGTGAGTATGTAAATCCAAGTATAGTATACCGAAAATGCTCCCCCTAAATATATGCATATAAAATCCAAGAAATCCATTTTCTGTACATAAGCTCCCCCTGAATTTATGCTATAAAACATATTCACACTTCACAAGTATATCCAGCAACACAAGTATCATCACATATATATATCACCACACTTCACAAGTATATATGTCAACACATTTCCATATCAACACATATTCACATATCCATAACCATTCTCCCCCTTTTTGTCATCAATCAAAAAGGAAACAGGAGAAAGTACCCAAAAAGAATCATGTGAGCCAAAATGTAAATGCAGTAAGATAGACAGTAGCAAACTAAAAACCAATATCAGCAAACAGACTAGTAAACTAAATATGCAATTAGTAAACTAAAAATCCAGATGAGATGCTATTTAAGTCTTTTACTCCTGCGAGTGGATTTCGAAGGCACCATTTTCTTCTTAGGCAGTTTAATAACAGTGGCCGGAGGTGCTTGGTCGACCACTTGATCATCTTTCTCGGCCTCATCATCTTGAAGGGGTTCAAGAGCAAAGACTAACGTCGATAGGGATTGGACATGGTGGACTTGTACCTTTTCTTACCTTTCTTGGTTGCAGGGACAGCAGCTGCAGATAGCTGAGTTTGAGCACTAGCTTGGTGGTCTTTGAAAGAAGGTTCCTGATGCTGTGTAGGAACAGCAGTGATCTCAACCCAGTGGAGCAGTGGAGGTTCAACAACTTGTTGATTCTAGAACCTTTTCACCTTCCTTTGGTAACTCACTTTCAGCTTCTACAACCTTGTTACCATCAAGTTCAGTAGGTACATCAGCTGTAGGACCAATCTCAGGTTCAAGGACCTGGTCACTAGCATGCTCATCATGGGCATCCACTACAGGTTCAAGTTCAGCAAGCAACTTGACCACTTTCACATGCCATATCAGCAGGAGGCTCTTCAACTTTGTTGCTTTCTCCCTTATCAGCAGAAACCTGAGTAGCAGCCTCAACTTTAGTTGGAGCTCTAATTTCCTTGGCCTGCTGAAGAGCCATAATCAGCTTCTTTAACTCCTCATTTTGAGTGAGCAGGTGACTCACTTTATAGTCAACCACATCCACAAATTTTCTGAGAATGTCAAGGGACTGATTTGTTGAACTAAAATGTTCATTAACAGTAGCTTTTAGCCTTGAATTTCATTTAAAACTTCACTAGCGTAACTAATCAACTTTAGCAGGAGGAACCACCCTTTTCAAATCTTGTCTTTCTCCCATCGATTATCAATGTATTTCTAAGCACTATCAAGTCAGCCCTAGAGCTTTCCTTAGTGACATTCACCTTTAGCTCTTTAAACACAACAGTTAACAAATGTGCATAAGGCAGTTTTCCAATCCCATAAGCTTTGCACATGTTTTTGAAAATTAAATAAGCTAGATTCAACCTAACTTTATTCACAATGTGCCACATAATACACATGTCCAAGTGACTTAGATAGCCATAACTGCCAGATTTCGGACAGAACACATAGTTCACCATACTGTGAATAATTTTGATATGCTGGAGGGCTTTGGTACTGGTGGATTTCTCATTTTTGGCAGTGTTAGCAGGGAACACCTCATTTTCAAACTCAACCAGACTGAATCCTGCTACTCTAGCAACATCCTTATGTGTGGAAATTCTATTTCCATCATTGGGCAATTTTAAAGCCGTGGCTATCAGTTCAACAGAAACACTATATGTATTTGTATTCAAAATTACTTCAAATCGATCCTCATCATCAACAATTCTCATGGTTCTATAAAACTCTTGAACAAGCCTAGGGTAGTACTCATTCGCACATTCACATACATCCAACCATCCTTGAAACTCAAAAAGCTCTTTAAATTGAAAGTTTACCTGATTAAAGTTCTCCCATTTGATGAATTTGCAATCCAACAGTGCTTTATCCACTGAACCCGAAAGTTTTGATACCATTTTCTTTTGGCATCCATCCCTTTGCTTACAGATCTTTGTCTTTTCTTTCTCGTGTCGATTTAGGGGATTCGACACCCTTGGGCGAGTGAGAAGACTTACTAATGATTTTGATTTGGCACATTTTGCTTTCCTTTCATTTTCTTCCGCAATGTCATGATAGGAACATCGTCGAGGTGGACGAGGAAGATGAAGCGTGCAACAACAGGGATTTTCGTTTGGTGCGAGCCATTGAAACAAAAATGAAATCGGGTAATGGTGGTTCGGGGAGTGAAGAGAGGAAGAGGAAAGGAAACTTGAGATTTTTGGTGAGTTAGGGTATGTTTCGCCGGATAGAGGTATCGGGTATGGTTTGGGAGGTGTCGGAAATCAAACAGTGAGAGAGAGAAAGCGTGGAGGTTTAGTGTGGCGAGGGTTTAAGTCCTCTTGAGTCCGCGCTTTTCATTTTCAACGTACTTTCAATGAACCTGTTTTTCCCTTTTTTTTTACTTTAGTTTGCATTTCAAACAAGTCTACCTATACCTATATGCACAAATAAACATTTCTACATGTCGACACATTCGAGAGTATGATATCAAATGTGGAAAGATAAATGCATTGGTGAACACGTAGAAAACTTCAAGAACAATCACCTTTTGGTTTGAAATTTGAGCAAGACATGATATAGCAAACTAATTTTAGCCACGCAATATTAGTATACAACTTAGTAAACTAATTTCACGAGTACACAAATAGGTTAGCTAATATTCTTTAAAGATTTTCACAAACTAATATCACAATGAATCAGTTACACATTCAATAAAATGAAGATACATGAAGTTATTATGACTTAGATTTCAAGCAAGTGATTCACACATACCAATTTCCCTTCTAATTCTACAAAAGGTTTCTTCATTAAGAGGCTTTGTAAAAATGTCGACAAGTTGATTTTGAGGCAACAAACTCTATTTTGATATTTCCATTTTGAACATGATCTCTAATAAAATGATGTCTAATCTCAATATGTTTAGTTCTTGAATGTTGGACTGGATTTTGATCAAGTTTATGGCACTTGTGTTGTCACACCTAATTGGAACAAGATTATATTTTAAACCAAAATCTTCCAATTGTTGTTTCATCCATAAAATTTGAGCAAGCGCAACTACTGACCATTTATATATTCGCATTTTTGTAGATAAAGCTATCAAGTTTGTTTCTTCTTGTGCCAACAAACTAGTGCAAGACCAAGAAATTGACAAGTACCAAGTACTTTTTCTATCTAGTCTACTTCCAAAGAAAATCGAGTCACTATAGCCAACAAGATTAAATGATTCACATTTTGGATACCATAAACCAATTGATTGTGAGCCAATGAGATATCTAAAAATCCTTTTAATGCACTTAGATGGGATTCTTTTGGACATGATTGAAATCTTGCACACAAGCAAACACTAAAGTGTATGTCCGCCTAGATGCGAAGATACAAAAGAGAGCCAATCATACCTCTATAAAGCTTGGTATCTACTTCTTTACCTTTTTCATCACTCCCATTTTAATTGTTGAACTCATAGGAGTGCCCATGCTCTTCAAATTTTCCATCTTAAATTTCTTTAGCATATCCTTGATATATTTTGATTGATTTATGAAGATGCCATCTTTCATTTGTTTAATTTGAAGTCAAGGAAGAATGTGAGCTCACCCATCATGCTCATTTCAAATTCATTGCATAATCTTAGAAAATTTCTTGCAAAGAGATTAGTTAGTAGCACCAAAAATTATATCATCAACATAAATTTGCACAATGAGCATATCATTATGATGCTTCTTAACAAAAGTGTTGTATCCACTTTGCCTCTTTGAAAATCATTTTGTAAAAGAAATTTACTAAGCCTTTCATACCATGCTCTAGGAGCTTACTTTAAACCATATAAGGCTTTAGTAAGTTTATAAACATGATTTGGATGCTCATGATTTTCAAAGCACAGGAGGTTGTGCAACATACACTTCCTCATCAATATAACCATTTAAAATGCACTCTTGACATCCATTTGATAAAGCATAAAGTCCTTGAAACATGCAAAGGCACACAACATTCTAATAGCTTCAATTCTAGCAACCGGAGCAAAGTTTTCATCAAAATCAATCCCTTCCTCTTGGTTGTAGCCTTGAGCCACCGTCTAGCTTTGTTCCTAACAACATTGCCTTTTCATCCATTTTGTTTCTAAAACCCATTTAGTGCAGATAATTGAATGATCTTTTGGTCTAGGCACTAAATTCCAAACTTTATTTCTCTCAAATTGATTTAGTTCTTCTTGCATGCAAGAATCCAACTTTCATCATTTTGAGCATCTTCAAAACATTTAGGTTCAATTTGTGAAACAAAAGCAACATTACCAAAATATCTTCTCAATTGTGCTCTAGTCATCATCCTCGAGATGGATCATCAATAATGTCTTCTTGAGGATGGTTTCTATGGAATCTCCATTCTTAGGTAAATCTTCATGTTGGGGCTCATTTACTTGTAATTCTTCCAAATTTGGCATTTCTTCATTAATTTGATCTTCATTGGCATCATGGACATCTTTGTAGTTTCTCCTTGAGTTTCCTCATCTTTGTCATCAACTTGTTCCATTTCTTGACTTGATATTATATTTTCTTTTCCAAAAACACACTCATTATTATCATCACAAGCATTTTCCTTCTAATAGAAGGGTTAGTCTCATCAAACAAAACATGAATAGTTTCCTCAATAACCAAACTTCTTCTATTGAACACTCTATAGGCTCTACTCTTTGTTGAATACCCAAGAAAGATTCCTTCATCGGATTTAGCATCAAATTTCTTTAAGTTATCCTTCTTGTTATTTAAAACATAGCACTTACAACCAAATGCTTTGAAATATGAGATATTTGGTTTTCTTCCTTTCCAAAGCTCATAAGGGTCTTTTTCAAAATTGGTCTAATCAAAACTCTATTCAACACATAACAAGATGTATTAATACTTGATCCAAAAGTACTTTGGCAAATTATTTTCACTCAACAGAGTTCTAGTCATTTCTTGCAAAGTTCTATTTTTCCTTTCTACTACCGCATTTTGTTGTGGTGTTCTAGGAGCTGAAAAATTATGATTGATTCCATATTTATCACAATATTTCTCAAACAAATGGTTTTCAAATTCAGTTCCATGGTCACTTCTTATAGATGAGATGCAAAAGCCTTTTCATTTTGAACCATTTTACTAAACGAGGTGAATTTTTCAAAAGTTTCATCTTTTTGAGCAAGGAAAAATGTCCATGTATATCTTGAATAGTCATCAACAATAACTAAAGCATATGATTTTCCACCAATACTAGTAGAGATTCTGAGGTCCAAACAAATCAAGATGAAGCAATTCTAATGGCCTAGTGGTAGACACAATGTTCTTAGATTTAAGATGCTCTAGTATGCTTTCCTAGTGCACATGCTCTACATTGAAATTCATTTTCATAATTAATCTTAGGAAGACCATTAACAAGTTCCTTCTTAGACAATTTTGAAAGTGTATGCATGCTTGCATGACCTAGTCTTCTATGCCACAAATAGCTTGAGTTATCAAGAGATACTAGACATGTACCATGATTAGTTTCAAAATTTTTCATGTCAAGCAAGTAAACATTATTGGATCTATTGGCAATGAACAATGTGTCATTTTCTAAGTTATTGATTGTACATAGGGAAGAAGTAAATTTTACCTCAAAGCCTTTATCACAAAGTTAGCTTACACTTAGCAAGTTGTATTTCAGTCCTTCAACAAGCGACACATCTTCAATACAAGGTTTGGTTCCAATTGTGCCATTTCCAATTATTTTTCCTTTTCCTTTATCTCCAAATTTTACATATCCTCCATCTTTCATTGCAATTTCTGAAAACTTGTCCTTTTCACCAGTCATGTGCTTTGAACAACCACTATCTATATACCATTTATCACTTTCCTTCATCCCTTTGCAACAAACCTGAAATTTAATCATTTAGCTTTAGGTACCCAAGCAACTTTGGGTCCTTGGGGTTTAGTGACCTTAGGTAAGGTTCCCTTTGGTACCCATACCTTCTTCACCTTAAAATGACCTTTCCTAAGTGCACAAGAGCTAGTCATATGACCTCTTTTATTGCAATAATAACATGTAACATTAGGCAAGGAAGATGTAGATGCTTTAATGAAATGATTCTTATACTTGTCATAGTTCATGAAACCATTAAAACCAATTCCATATTTTTCACTCGAAATTCTTTGGTTTCCAAGAAGTGCATCTAGAGTTTCTTTTCCTTTTGTAAATTTTGCCAAATCATTTGTCAAAGACTCTACTTTAGCTTCAAGAACTTTATTTTTCTCAATGAGCATTTCACAAGTATCTTTTGAGATTTTCAACTCTAAATCTAGTTCTTTAAACATGGCAATTTGTCCTTTGTAAAATTCATTTTCTTTATGCACATTGGACATGGCAATATTTTGTGATCTCAATGATTCAATCTCTA